>NC_092289.1:14140777-14150777 GCF_036320965.1 Panulirus ornatus | reverse complement strand
TGGCCTTCTTCAGGCATAATCGTGGAGACAATCCACCTCATCAGGTGCCAGTACTTAACAAAGTTATGTAAATCCCAACATCACACTTGAGTCCCGCCGTCCAACACCAATCTGTATAGACCAAGCACTGTTCGCTTCGTCTGGCAGTAACCGTTGTAAGGGAGAGTGATTAAGTTGGGGGAGGGATAGTACCCTGATCTTAAAGTCTCCCATGAAAATGTCAGTATATATATATATATATATATATATATATATATATATATATATATATATATATATATATATATATATATATATATATATATATATACTGATAACCACGAGGAAAATGAAGCACGGTATATCCCAAGTGCAATTTCGTGTAATAATCACATCGATGATGTGATTATTACACAAAAGAGCGCTTGGGACTTCACGCGCGCTGCTGTGACCTACTGCAATACCATTCACGCGGAACGTACATCGTTTTGATATTCTGTAAACAACAGCTGTCTTTGTATACTTTATTTTTGTCGTATTTAATGTGAATCCTTTATTGAATGCAGGTGATAATCAAAATGCAGCCGAGATTAAACTAAGCTAAAACTGCGCGCGCGCGCGTGTGTGTGTGTGTGTGTGTGTGTGTGTGTGTCGTATATACCGTTCATGTCATAGTGTTTGGCGTTCCTTACCACCCAGGGATCCCGGGTTGTGGCGGCCTCCTCTCCGGCGACATGGGCGAATTCTCAGCACCGACTCGGTCCGAAGTGTATCAACACAACCTCCATTGTGAGTGGCTCATCCGGACGCCCCCTGGTGAGAGGGTGCAGCTCAACTTCACGGAATTTCACCTAGAGTACCAGCGCAACTGCCGGTGGGACTATGTAGAGGTAGGTCTTCCCTTAGTGTCCCTTCAGGCAGACCGAAGCATTGCAGATCTGTGATGACAATGTGTGTGTGTGTGTTTGTGTTGCGGGGAGAGAGAGAGAGAGAGAGAGAGAGAGAGAGAGAGAGAGAGAGAGAGAGAGAGAGAGAGAGAGAGAGAGAGAGAGAGAGAGAGAGAGAGAGATAGATAGATAGATAGATAGAGAGAGAGAGAGAGAGAGAGAGAGAGAGAGAGAGAGAGAGAGAGAGAGAGAGAGAGAGAGAGAGAGAGAGAGAGAGAGAGAGTTTTACCTTCGTGTGTTGCACCCCGTTTACTCACTTTGTGTTGCGCTAAACCCCCCCTACACGAAACACTTGTTTTGGTCTCAACACTTGTTGAAACAGGTGACCCCAAATCAAGCCTCCTGCATCGAGATTACACATAAGAAACCCGTGTTAAGTGATGCACCGGCAAATGACAGTGCAACCACCTGGCTACGCCAACAGTCCCGTTGTTAGCATTAGAAATTACACACACACACACACACACACACACACACACACCGTCCCAGGAGAACACGGTCTTCACTGCTTACCCAGAACCATCCGTTGTAACAGTTCCTTTGTACTGGTAAGACATGATACAAGTTGAGACTGGAAGTCTAGTCTTCTGGGATCTGCTGACATGATCTACTCTCTCGTGCATAAGGAGGATTTGGTCTACCAAACAATGATTTCATCTTTTGTGGAGTCTTTTGGAAGGTTTCTAAAGTCTCGCTCATCAATGAAGGAAAATCCTGTTCTCTGAAGGAGACCATCCAACCTATTCCTTTCCGATGGATGGCCCTATTCTTGTGTTGTCTTGGACGGAGACTTCTCGTTCCGTACCAGATGACGGAATATAGTTATCTCCGTCAATACCGAATCATACTGATGACATGACGCCAACGTACGCTCTGGGTCAGTATAGATTATATGCAGTACAACGCTCTTAGTATAGTAGACGCACTCGATTCCCCTCAATGAAATGAGTTCGTTTACCCTGGCAACCAAAAGGAGATGGCAACTGTGAGAGAAAACGTTTAGGGCTGATGCATAACTGCTCGTCTCGCTCCACTCGACGCTCCTCCTCTCGAGATGATCCCTCACTTCTCTCCAACAGCTCTGGCATCATTCGCGAGTTTCCCGGGCGTGTGTCAAGCAGGGACCAGAGGACTGAACGGAAAGGTAGAAACAGACATGCAGTGAGATGTGACAATGCTTGATCGTAGTGATACAAAGAACTTTAGAACTTTCAAGCGTATTGGCAGAGGTTGACACAGGCTCTTGAAATCATCTGCATCACTTCCATCTAATCTTACCATTACAAAACTCATCACACAGACTCTCGCACACATCCCATTCACGCATGGGACCGAACTGGTGATCTTGGTGTTCATGACATTCGAATGGACAACCCGCCGAGCCACCAGACTGGCTCGACGTTGGTACTTGGCGACTCTCATTAACTCAGACGTGGACTTCACCCTCGCCTTCAGAGACATGATCAATCATTGTCTGTCTACTCAGGCACACCTTTCATTCACCCACACACAAGAGGCAGTCAACAGCCCCGCAAATAACTTCCCCGGGAAGCCCTCCACATCCATCCAACTTGATGTAACATTGTGATAAAAACCTCAGTTACTGTGGAGCTTTGTAACCACGATATGGGCATTGCAGATGCAATTACGACACACAAATTAAGTCGTGGCCTTACATGGAAAGAGCGAGACGATTCTCGCCTACCTAAAGGTAAGTCCACCAAGCTTCCACCGTTATGGTAGAGCAAGGCAATTAGACAGGCAGCATCAAGAGGGGAAAAAAAATAAAAACGTATGTTTTACGAGGAATCCAAAGCATACAACATCCCAAGACAGCTGGACCACCTTCACATTGCACCAAAAATGATTTCCAAGACAACATTACATGACAGGCATAAACAACCAGACACACACACACACACACACACACACACCACAGACGTTGCAGACAGAGAAAATGATACCGTGAAATCATTGAGTAGTTTAATGATACAGTGAAAACTAGTTATCCAAAGTATTTGCTACGCAGAATAGCCAAACCGCATCTTCTCTTCACCTCAGTCTCCATGTCTGTGCATATTTTGCCTCGCTACAGATGGACCTTGTGCGGCAGACAGGCTAAAAACTTGACATTACTGCAGAGGTAGCATGAGTTTCGCAATGTTAACACTCAGGTGAAGAAGCGTGAGTTTTTGGGTATCAAGAGCTTATGATGAATAAATCTATCATGTCTATCTCTGTTTTCAGCGTCTGGAATAAATCTATCATGTCTATCTCTGTTTTCAGCGTCTGGATGAGGTGTTTACTTTATAATCTTTTTATTCTAGGTACTAGACGGTGGTAGCGCAGACAGCCCCTTGATAACCCGAGTTTGTGGCAATACCATACCTGAACCTATACTATCCCATGGCAATCAGCTGTTTGTCGTCTTCCACTCCGACTATTCCGTCAGTTACGATGGCTTCACCGCCACGTACCAAGTCGGTGAGTAACTAAGACAGACGCTCTGATTTTGTGAGGAAAATGACGTATTCATCTAATCATTCAGAGGCTTCAGCAAACCATTAGATTCTAGAAGTATTTCATATTTCTCCATTTTTACAATTTTTGTCTGTCTTCTCTTTTTTTCCCTTCATAATCACCCCCTTTACTTACTTCCTGCTGTAGGAGTTCCTTCTCTCCTTCTGGGGGTCCAGCAGCACTCGGGAAATTGGCTGGCCTCGTGTACCCCCGTGGTCGGAACCATGGGTCACAAAGTGTTGTACTGTTGTGTGTGTTACTACGCGCAGAGAGGGCAGGACAACGGGGTAGTAAGTGTTCGATGTCCTCTTTATGGTAATTGCATAATGGGCAGGAAGGGGCCTTGGATACTTCGAGACTGTGTTTGTAGTGATAGGTAATATATATATATATATATATATATATATATATATATATATATATATATATATATATATATATATATATATATATATTGGAAAGGATCACAATTTTGCACGTGATCAAGATATTCCTGTGAGTCCACGGGGAAAATGAAACACGATAAGTTCCCAAGTGCACTTTCGTGTGATAATCACATTATCAGGGGAGACACAAGAGAGAATTAAAAGTCAGTTGATATACATCGAAGAGACGAAGCTAGGACGCCATTTGGTAAACATGTGATTGTCCGAAACATACAACGAGCGTTCATAAACTTTTCATCCTACAAATTTTATCAACAATAAAGTTATCTAATTTGCATAGACCATCATTAATATTGAGATTATGATTCTTTGTATATATATATATATATATATATATATATATATATGTATATATATATATATGTATATATATATATATATATATATATATATATATATATATATATATATATATGTGTGTGTGTGTGTGTGTGATCACACTAGTCTGTGATGATAGAATGAAGATGAAATCGCACTTCAGTAGGTGGTCGTACAATTTTACCTAACATGCAATTTTTCTATACATGTGGCACGGCATGGAGACAATCCACCTCATCAGGTGCCAGTACTTAACAAAGTTATCTAAATCCCAACATCACACTTGATTCCCGCCGTCCGACACCAATCTGTACAGACCAAGCACTGTCCGCTTTGTCTGGCAGTAACCGTTGTAGGGGAGAGTGATGGGTTGACCTGGGTAGCTAGCTGGGCGTGTCTTGAACAACTTTATTTATGTTTTCGTGTTTTGTCAATTCTCTCATAATGATTTGGTTAATGCTAGGGTGGGCTTTAAAATTGCCTGGGGACAAATTAAAGTTTTTAGCACCAGCATTTAAGACAGATTCAATGACGTTGCGTGTGGCATAATCAGCAGAGGGGTATAGAATAACGGGATTTTCAAGATCTATGGGATGATCATTTTCATGACAATGTTTAGCGATCGCACTTCTTGTGGCACGTAAGATATAGCCATTTGTTTACTTAATGTCAAATCAAGTCCTGTAGTTTTAACTGATCAAACGGAAAGTTAAGATCAGCAGTTAGGATTAAGCGAGGGATGTAACATGGTCCCAGGCATCACTATCTTCAACACTCTTAAGTCTGGACAGTTTAGGGTTAGGCCTTACGTTGTTGGCAGGTCCAATGGCCTTCAGCGAAGCAACGGCGACGAAGAAGTTCAAGGAGACTTATTACATTTCGTAAGAACGTTGAGCTTGCAGGTTCAGTGGGAAGAGGAAGGAGAGAGGAATCAATTTAAATTCTCATGTCAGATGACTTTAGCCACAAGCGAGCAGTATCGCTCGAAGGCAGTATCAATCGAGAGTATTATCAATCGAGGAGAGTATCAGTCGAGGGCAGTATCAATCGAGAGTATTATCAATGGGGGAGAGTAACAGTCGAGGGCAGTATCAATCGAGAGTATTATCATTCGAGGAGAGTATCAGTCGAGGGCAGTATCAATCGAGAGTATTATCAATGGGGGAGAGTAACAGTCGAGGGCAGTATCAATCGAGAGTATTATCATTCGAGGAGAGTATCAGTCGAGGGCAGTATCAATCGAGAGTATTATCAATGGGGGAGAGTAACAGTCGAGGGCAGTATCAATCGAGAGTATTATCATTCGAGGAGAGTATCAGTCGAGGGCAGTATCAATCGAGAGTATTATCATTCGAGGAGAGTATCAGTCGAGGGCAGTATCAATCGAGAGTATTATCAATGGGGGAGAGTAACAGTCGAGGGCAGTATCAATCGAGAGTATTATCATTCGAGGAGAGTATCAGTCGAGGGCAGTATCAATCGAGAGTATTATCAATGGGGGAGAGTAACAGTCGAGGGCAGTATCAATCGAGAGTATTATCATTCGAGGAGAGTATCAGTCGAGGGCAGTATCAATCGAGAGTATTATCATTCGAGGAGAGTATCAGTCGAGGGCAATATCAGTGGACTCTGCATATTAGGTCACCTCCTGTGGTGGATCTCAAGATCCTGTTCGATCACAGGTGGAAATCGCGTGTTTCAACCATAATACAAATGTTATCATTTCCCTATCAACATACCAATATTATTCTAGTATTACCTTCGCATCGAACGGTCGACGATTCGAAATAGATAATCTCAGCAGATGATAGAGACACAGAAGGACGTGGACATCTCAGTAGATGATAGAGATACAGAAGGACGTGGCATCCATTAGAGGAACAATATCCTATGTCTTCACGATACTAGAACTCTAATAACAAAAGCTTGACGCGATGTGTCTTACACAGCTTGTGGCGGCGAGTTCACCGGAGACACGGGTCTGATACGGTCGCCCTACCATCCTCAGCCTTACCCACACGACCGTGAGTGCATCTACATCATTCGCCAGCCCCTGGGGAAGGCCATCCTCCTCAACTTCACCGACTTTGACATCGAGGGTCCCTCCTACTGGAGAGGCTGTGTCTACGACTACGTGGAGGTAAGTGAGTCGTCCAGTCGAGTCGTATTCTCCCCATCATTTACAAACGAGTACAGATCATGGTTGATGTAGCCCTTACTGTGAGAGTCATTTTCTATACTTCCTGAAGACTCCCTCCTCTGATATAATATATACCACCTCGTCCTTGATGTCGATCTACTGACGGTGCTGTGAACGTGTCTTGGGTGTTGAGACAGCTGCTGGACGGGAGACGCCAGACCTCCCCTGTGCTAGGCCGCTACTGCGGGCCTGCAACGCACCGCCCAGACCCGATCCTCTCCACACACAACTACATGCGGATCAAGTTTGTCACAGACGCCAGCGTTACTAACAGGGGATTCGTGGCCAACTATACCACCATAGACACCAGTAGGTGATCTTCTCTTGTAGTTTGATTGGAAAGGGACAGATTATAGGTCGTCTCATGAATGACGGCAATACACTTTTAATTCATATTCACTGATTAATCCTTCATTATCAAGGTATGCTATACATCCTTCACTATCCAGTAGAGCCATACATCCTCACTATTCAGTGGCTTTGAACGAGCGACGTCGTACAAACGTCACTTACATTCACGGTGGTAGAAATGTATTGAGAATTAGCTTCAGGTGTCAGACTTCAAGAATCGGGTATACTAACGCCCTCCCTCGTCTTCCGTGTGACCCAGGGTGTGGCGGAGTAATGAGGGACATCACTGGTCTAATCAACTCGCCGAACAGCCCAGAGACTTATCCCTCGAACACGGACTGCACCTGGGTGTTGGACTTGCCCCCCGGCTACGTCATCCAGATCACCTGGCACACCTTTGCTCTCGAGCACCACGTCGATTGCCATTACGACTACGTGGAGATCTTCGACAACTCCTCAATCCCTGGCATGGGAGGGAGGATGGGAGAGTAAGTCAGCTGCAAGAAGTCGATTTAGGATACTAAGTTAGCTCTCAGGGAATGAGTGTCCCTGCCCTCCCTCGGGGTGTGGAGTTTGGGTTGAAGACCAATAATTTTCTAAAAAAGTACCTTCTTCAAAAAGTCTACCCATGCATGTACCTACTAAAACCCATGTCAATAGGAATTGAATTTACGAAACTTATCTCTCTTTCCTAATCTTACCATCTTAAAGAAAGCCTTTTAATCATAGTGAACCAATAAGTATCACTTATTTGCCTATAATGAAGTCAAGATATGATAAAGAGTAATTGACAATGGAGACAGTACACCCTTGACAATGTCATTTACTTAATCCCAAAATCCATTATCTTGATAATATAGTTTAGTCATATCACGTATAACCCCTTTAGACAACATTTAGAGTCATTGGTAATCCGAAAATTATATACAAAAAATAGAGGGAGGGGAAGACTTCTCTCAAACAACTGTGGTTCCTCGCCAACAGGCGTTTTTGTGGTAGCACAGTCCCGCCCATCATGACGTCGTCAGATAATCTGGTCACCATTCACTTCCACTCCGACCACAGCATGAACCACGACGGGTTCTCCGCTGTCTACCACGGCATTGACGCCTCGAGAAGTACGTGTTTATGGTAGCTTTTGTTTGCGTGTGCTTGTGTCTGTCTGTAGGTCTGTGTATGTTTGGATAGAGTTGTGCGCAGGAGGATGGATGTGCTGGAAATGAGATGTTTGAGGACAATGTGTGGTGTGAGGTGGTTTGATCGAGTGAGTAACGTAAGGGTAAGAGAGATGTGTGGAAATAAAAAGAGCGTGGTTGAGAGAGCAGAAGAGGGTGTTTTGAAGTGGTTTGGGCACATGGAGAGAATGAGTGAGGAAAGATTGACCAAGAGGATATATGTGTCGGAGGTGGAGGGAACTAGGAGAAGTGGGAGACCAAATTGGAGGTGGAAAGATGGAGTGAAAAAGATTTTGTGTGATCGGGGCCTGAACATGCAGGAGGGTGAAAGGAGGGCAAGGAATAGAGTGAATTGGAGCGATGTGGTATACCGGGGTTGACGTGCTGTCAGTGGATTGAACCAAGGCATGTGAAGCGTCTGGGGTAAACCATGGAAAGCTGTGTAGGTATGTATATTTGCGTGTGTGGACGTATGTATATACATGTGTATGGGGGGGGGGGGGTTGGGCCATTTCTTTCGTCTGTTTCCTTGCGCTACCTCGCAAACGCGGGAGACAGCGACAAAGTATAATAAATAAATAAATAAATATATATATATGTGTGTGTGTGTGTGTGTGTGTGTATGTGTGTGTGTTTTGCAAGACGTATTTGTTGCTTTGTATATATATGTTTAGCAAAACATTTTCCCATACATCACATGCAGTGTTTTCAGCATTAGTACCTTTGAGCATAACGTCGAACACATCCAACGTCTTGTGTGTCACCTTTCCATTCGTTTAGACTATGAAGAGTAGAATGATTAACTGGTATGTTTTACGTGGGTCAGTGTGTGGAGGCCACTACCACACCGAGGCTGGCATGATCACTTCCCCGAACTTCCCTATGAATTACCCACACTCCCGCACCTGCGAATGGACTATCTCGGCTGCAAGAGGGCACCAGATCCGTCTCACCTTTGAGGTCGTAGAGATAGAGAACGCTCCCAACTGCGTCTTCGATTCTCTGGAGATCAAGTATGGAAAGTCTGTCCTTATGTTTTGCACTGACCAGTCGGGGAACACGGCCCCGTGGTATTATGTAAATATAAAAAAATGAACATTATATATATATATATATATATATATATATATATATATATATATATATATATATATATATATATATGTATATATATATATATATATATATATATATATATATATATATATATATATATATATATATATATATATATATATATATATATATATATATATATATCTGGGGATAGGGGATTAAGAATACTTCCCACGTATTCCCTGCGTGTCGTAGAAGGCGACTAAAAGGGGAGGGAGCGGGGGGCTGGAAATCCTCCCCTCTCGTTTTTTTTTTTTTTAATTTTCCAAAAGAAGGAACAGAGGGGGCCAGGTGAGGATATTCCCTCAAAGGCCCAGTCCTCTGTTCTTAACGCTACCTCGCCAACGCGGGAAATGGCAAATAGTTTAAAAGAAAAAAAAAAAAAAATATATATATATATATATATATATATATATATATATATATATATATATATATATATATATATATATATAAATCTTTCATTGAGAAGGAAAATCAATAAAATAGAGTCCTCCCTCTCCTACAGGAATGGCAGGTACCCTACATCGCCCCTTCTGACGACGATATGCAGCAGGAACAAGACGGTTCCGGAGTTGCTCTCACACACCAACGAACTCTACCTCAAGTTCACCAGCGATTACAGCCAGTCGTACCAAGGCTTCAAGCTCTTCTGGGACGCTGCTACCACAGGTCTCTTTCATTGACGTGTTCATGGTATTGACGTACAGTATACCTGGCTAATGAAAAAGACACCTTAAGAACGAATTCACACACACACACACACACACACACACACACACACACACACACAAACACACACACACACACACACACACACACACACACAAACACACACACCCAAACACACACAAACACGCACACACACAAAAACACACACACAAACACACACACAAACACACATATATATATATATATATATATATATATATATATATATATATATAT
>NC_092289.1:14095777-14138277 GCF_036320965.1 Panulirus ornatus | reverse complement strand
ATATATATATATATATATACATATATATATATATATATATATATATATATATATATATATATATATATATATATATATATATATATATATATATATATGAGCTGTTGTCTTCCCTTATCACAAACAGCATTGAAGAGACCAAGTGGTGTCTGTAGCTGTTTGAATTCCTTTATATTCCCTTGTCTTCCTTCACTCTGTAACATTAGATAATGTGAAAAGCGATCACTGGAAGGTACAGATTCGGTAGTCTCTGCCAACAGTGTGTATGCAAATGGGGATTATGGGGACAGAAAACATTCTCATTTCTGTCCTGTTTGAGGTTTATTAAGACTTTGGCAAATATCCAGTGCAATTTATCCAATGACCGTGTTGATTCTTATGGATCCATATACTTGTTTTTTCCTTTATTGGCTTACCATTAGAGGTCGGGGGGGAAGAGGATGCTGTACAACACATCTCCCCAGACGGACAAAAGACTTAAAAGTGTGACTCATTCTCTCTCCTTCTCTCTTCCTTCCTCTCTTTGTAGACTGCAACCGCGTCCTTCGTGGACCCCGGGGAGTGATCACCACGCCCAACTACCCGAACCCTTACCCACACCGGCGCAACTGCACCTGGATCATACAGGTGCCTTTGGGCAACTCCATCAACGCCTCCTTCAGCGACTTCGTCTTGGAGGAGTCTCACGACAGCGAGACGGGCCTTTGCTTGTATGATTACGTCGAGGTGAGTTTGGTGTTCTCGAAGTACCCCAAGGCAGGATGGTCTTCACAGTATCTATCATCTATGTTGGATATTAACGTCACTGAGGTCTATTGTGAAGTATCTGTCATAGATGGTCAATGGTTCTATAGTCTGGACGTCATCTATGCTTTAGATCCTATTCGGCTCGAAAGGAAGTGATATTGTTTTAGGTTTGACACGATAATGATGAAGAAAGTTTTAGTTTTTCATTCATTTTACAAATGAAAATATTATTCAGAATATTTCTATCGCTGTGTTAGACACACACACACACACACACACACACACACACACACACACACACGTGGACAGATGTCCACGTCATGAGTAGAATTCTGCCAATAAAAACCTTCACCTGTCTGGCTTCGTCAGCTGCGGGAGGGTAAGCAGGGAGACCCCAGCAGGTCTCGCCTGGGCCACTACTGCCGCGAGCTGCCACAACCTGTCGCCACCTCCACCGCCATGAACATCCTCGAGGTGAACTTCGTCAGTGACGTCTCGGTCGCGGAGAATGGCTTCCGCCTCGAGTGGATCATCAATGGTCAGTGGAATGAAGAAAGACAGAGAGCATCTTGTACATGTGTCAAGTCTGTCAATATGGATGAGGGAACCCTGAGCTCTGCAACTCATAATCTCCTTTGACTATTAGGCCAGCATGTGTGTCCTTTGAAAGGCCAAGCATTTAATTCGCCCTATGGTGTCAATAGATAGATAGCTAGATGGCCTATCTTCCTCACTTGTAGGTTTCCAGTACTAACACCAAACGTTACGTTCGAGAATCAGTTCTAAGTCAATGATCTAATAACCTTCGACTTCACCACAGAAGCTCTGTACCAGTGTCTTTCATCTAACTCCCTCATGTGTTGCTGGAATCCTCGACTGTTCTTGCAGGATGCGGCGGCAGACTAACCAAACCATCGGGTAACATCGTCAGTCCAGGATACCCGAATCAGTACCCAGTCAACACCGTGTGTGAGTGGCAGATCCGCACACCTCCTGGGACCAAGGTGCAAATCACGATCCACGACTTCGAAATAGAGGCTTCCAGCGAGTGCTACTTCGACGTGCTGAGGGTCAGTTTTCTTTGGTGGTGATCGTTGGTAGATGGTTTATAGGAAACTGAAAACTATAATTCGATGTTTTCTCTTTTCTGCTTATAATATATCTATATAATTTTCTTCTTCGTCCTGTAGATTCTACTATGATACTATTATACTCCTGTTCTACAATGATGTCATCTTGTCCATAAACGTGAACTGTGTGTATTGACTTTATCCCATATTCAGCAGCTGGTGTTCAGGGGAAACGATCAAGATTATGAAGGACTGTGTGACTATTTTCCCCCGTATATTGATGCCAGGCGCCATTATATACATGACATATTGACGGAGTTGGACACGATAATTCTCTCATCCAACTAAGAAAGGCGACATCATCGCTTCTTTTTTCTGCCTTTTCCCCTCAACGGCACTGTTAAGTTAATCGACGACATTAAGGCATCTTACGTCTTCTTTTTTTGCCTCACTAATGACACAAACTCGTCTCCCTGGACCTGTTCTTCTTGCCGAGATCAACCCTCATGGTTGCATGGAGTCGAACTTTTGACTCCAGAATATATCAACCAAAACTGTATTTCACAAATCTTTTTGACTTTGTGTTCTCCTCAGGTAAAGAATCTCTTTGTTTGACTCTGTTCTCCTCAGGTAAAGAATCTCTTTGTTTGACTCTGTTCTCCTCAGGTAATCTCTTTGTTTGACTCTGTTCTCCTCAGGTAAAGAATCTGTTTGTTTGACTTTGTGTTCTCCTCAGGCAAAGAATCTCTTTGTTTGACTTTGTGTTCTCCTCAGGCAAAGAATCTCTTTGTTTGACTCTGTTCTCCTCAGGCAAAGAATCTCTTTGTTTGACTCTGATCTCCTCAGGTAAAGAATCTCTTTGTTTGACTCTGTTCTCCTCATTCTTTTTACCGTTGTTCTCATCAACTTTCCCAATACTTTCTAGAGAATACTTTCCCAATATCTTCCATAACTTCTTTCCCAGACTTGTTTCGCAACCGAACTCGTCAACTTGATCCCTCCAAAACAGAAATATCTAACCATCATAACTACATTTAGTAAGTTTTTTCAGAATCACTCCTCAAAAACCACTTTCCTAATAACACCATCCATAACAGCTTTCGTCACAACTTTTTTTGAACCACTTCCCGACACATGGAGCCCCTTTTCATAACAGCTTTCACAATCTTCCACAAGCACTCTCCCTAACACCTATGATTTCTCGCCAAGCAAATACCACGGTCCTCCACTGTGTCAATACATCCTAACCACTCTCGCCTCAACCTTTCCCCACAACTATTTTCATACACATTGTATAACCTACCTCATCATTACCCTACATACAACCACTCTTTTCTACTCCTTTTACAACCTCTCTCTCTCTCTCTCTCTCTCTCTCTCTCTCTCTCTCTCTCTCTCTCTCTCCCACAACAGTTTCCACAGTCTCCCCGAAAATGGCCTCCACGAAGCCCTTGCAAATAAGCTTTCGCAACGTTTTCCAGTATCATCCTCCAGGTTCTTTCCTGATCCTCACACTCACTTTCCCCATCGCTTTCTTGACATGTTCCACGACGCTTTCCTAGATAAGTTTCCTAGTATTATCTTTAGGCTTTTCTCCATGGAGCCTTCCATACCATCTTTGGCCAAAATGTTTCTGAGAGTCTCGTCAACAACAGCTGTATGACCTCACCCAACTCTCCATGACACTTGCCTAACATTTTCCTCAACATTGTCTCTACTTTTACTTCCTTCGATGTTCTTTCCAGATGTTTTCCATTTTTTTTCCCCTCCAACTTCCTCGTACTTTTCTGCCATCATCCACTGAATTCTCTAACCATCCTTCCAATCTTGCCACACTCTCTCACCATTGCCTCAAAAGTTTCTTAACATCCTAACACGCCTCTCGACCAAGACATCCTCCGAACATTTTCCTACTTCCTCTCTCAAAATAGACTTCTCATACATGAAGACATCCCCTTGAACAGCATCTTGTACGTTGGTTACCCGAACACCATCGACGTAAGTGATCACATTATCAGCCTGTTGATGTCGATGGTTCATTCTTCCTTCTGCAGGTGTATGGAGGCGAGGATAGCACGTCGCCCCTCCTGACATCGTTGTGCCACCAGCAGACGCGGCCCGTCGTGGTCACCTCGCAGGGTAACAACGCCCTCGTCACCTTCCACAGCGACGTGAACATCAGGGGCAAAGGCTTCAATATCTCCTACAGCAGCCTTCATGGGGGTTAGTCCTCAGTCTGATATTGTTTATAGTAAGCCATTTTGGTCTTCTCTCTTACTAGTCTCTAGATCAATGGGGAAGGAATGGAAAACTTGTGACATATTTCTCATAAGACTTGGTCTATCGTGGCGTCTACCAGGGTTTGAAGAAAAGACCAAAAGATCTGTACAGTAAGTATGCCAACAGCTCCAAGACTTATGCTTATGATAACTAGGTGTCATTAAGTATGTCAACAGTTACAAGACTTATGCTTATTATAACTAGGTGTTCGTTATCAGATGTATTCGCAAGGTCAAGGGAGAATGGAGCAGGGCAATATCATCATGGGACAGACTTAGACACTGAAGCCGGGTGTGTTCACAGGTTGTGGCGGGTTGTTCACGGCGCCACAGGGCTCCATCCACTCTCCGAACTACCCGCATCTCTACGACCCTCACTCCGACTGCGTCTGGACCATCAGGGTCAACCCACAGCACGTCGTCGTGCTGAACTTCAGTGACTTCGATGTGGAGCCCAGCACCAACTGCTCGTATGACTACCTGTCGGTGAGCTCTTCTTTCTCATTCGCCTTTTGTTTTTGTTTTCATTGCAAGCAATATCACTAAGGGAGTTTATAGGTGTATCAACTACACTCAGTCTCTTGTTCAGTCCCCGTTTAATGACCTCTCTCTCTCTCTCTCTGGATGGGTCCTCCTGGTGCAGGTCTTCGACGGGGAGGACGAGGACGCCCCGTTGTTGCTGCAACACTGTGGCGCCTCCATGCCGACCCCTGCCCTGCTCCGCTCCTCGACCAACGTCCTCACCGTCAGACTGAAGGCCGACGGCTCCCTGGGCGGTAGAGGTTTCTCAGCTAACTATTCCTTGGTAAGCTGCTAGTACACAGGATCAGACATTTACCTACATGAACGAAGGGCATAATTGTACCATGTGCGACCTGTGTGTGTGTGCGTGTGTGTGCCACACTATATATATATATATATATATATATATATATATATATATATATATATATATATATATCTTTTCTTTTTCTTTCATACTATTCGCCATTTCCCGCATTAGTGAGGTAGCGTTAAGAACAGAGGACTGGGCCTTTAAGGAAATATCCTCACCTGGCCCCCTTCTCTGTTCCTTCTTTTGGAAAATTAAAAAAATGAGAGGGGAGGATTTCCAGCCCCCCGCTCCCTTCCCTTTTAGTCGCCTTCTACGACACGCAGGGAATACGTGGGAAGTATTCTTTCTCCCCTATCCCCTATATATATATATATATATATATATATATATATATATATATATATATATATAGCCGTCTCAGCTAACATAAAGAAAAAAGGTTGACAGATGATTTTTGTCTCTGATATATGGAGCATAAAAAAAGGCATTTCTTCTCACAGATATGACGTCAGTCAGCCGTGCTAAAACAGATCATAACATCCTCTCTTACGCAGCTTAAGCCACCACACAAACACCGCTTCAGCAGGAAGTACACTGCTCAAATTGTACTCAGTAGCAGCTTACATAGATAACCTACTATACAAACTCTACTTCAGAGCTACCTTACCTCTGTCTGTCTCGTAAGGTTATCTTAATTATAAGATTACTCATAAAATTATAATGTAGTGAAGCAAGTAGCCATGACGTGAGGGGGCGAGAGAATAAAATGCATCTTGCTGTTGACGTAGGGTTGTGGAGCGACCCTGCAAGTGAACCAAGAGGGTAGCGGGGAGCTGGTCTCGACTCACTACCCGGACCTCTACTCCCTTGGCCTCAACTGTTCGTGGCATCTCGTCGCTCCTTCAGGTTAGTCTCCTCACTAAAAGCGTTCACGACCCTTCGTTGATATGAGTGTGCATGAGTGTCTTAGTTCGCTAGGGAAAATGGAGTTCCCAGTGGTGGTTGTAACACAGATGGTGAAAGGTGGGAGAGAGAGATGCTCGTAACATTGGTGCAACACAGGTGTCGAGAGACGAGACAGTTGTAGTAATTATGGCCACAGATTGTTAAAGGACGGGATTGGTTGTACCACTCTCGTAACACAAGGAGTCACAGTGGTGTCACACGTAACACAGGTGCTGAGCGGTGGAGTAATAGAGTCGTGGTAACACAAGCAATAAGCAGAGGAGTGATGGTAACACAGTTGGTGAGGGCAGGTGGCAAGTGGTTAAGGGAGGGTGGTCAATGCTTTCACAGAGGCTGTGTGGTTGGGGGAGGAGGTTTGGTGGAGTTCATGATGGGTTGCACGGATGATGAACGAATGACACAAGTGCCTACCTTTATTTTCAACAGGTAACCGAATCCATCTGCATGTAGTTCACCTCGACTTACACTCAAACTTCTGGGACAATACAAACTGCACCGCAGGGAATTTGGGGGTAAGTCGCCATGAGAGCTTTTTATCAGAGTATCTTCCTCTCTTATCTCTCACCACCTGCACTCTCATTCTCCAACAGTCAGTCTAGAGCAAAACATTCTCTGCACTGACGCCAATTTGGCCATTTCAGCAACACTTGCATGTCTTTGTAATAGTAATATCACATATATATGTTTTTTTTTCTTTTTACCTTCACAAGATCAAGCCTAAAATATTGGAACTTGTGTCCATTCATGGATGACTTTAAAAGCTAACTTAAGTCACCAGACGTCAGAAAAAGTATCGCTTTCATAGCTGATCAAGTGCCTCATTCATGTCGTGGTTTATTAACACACATTTGCAAAAAAAAAAAAATATATAATGAGTCATTTTTAGAATATCTTCATGCCAGTTCTTGAATGAGACGATCCATCCCATGTGTAACCAAGAACTTAAACAGTATGTCACCTTAAGAAAACATTCCTCTTCTTACTTTCATTCTTTCTTCCATTTTCGTGAAAGCTAATTACCTTTTCCTTTCCTCCCTGAGCTAAGGTTCGGGACGGTGGGCAGCTGGACTCCCCAGCAATAGGTATCTACTGTGGGGAAGCTCCACCTCGTACCATCTTCTCCTCCTCCGAATACCTGACCGTCACTTTATTCAGTCGATATGGATTACACACCAGCTTTAGGTAAGAGTCGCTCCATTGGCCTCGTTCTGACTCGCCTCGAGATATATTCTGAGTAAGGGACTCATTTTCTCATAATTACGGGTATCTTTTGACTCATCGTGAATAAACCATGCGAGGCATAATCATAGATCAATTATTCATCGTCTCAGATGGGCATCCTGGACATATTCATGGGTAGGGTTATTCATCATGAGTCGTGGGACAAGACCAAATGTGAAGTAAACAGATTCCCAGAAGATCTCTATCTAGTTACTGGTAACCTGTCCACTGGTATTGGTAACCTATCGAGTGGTTATAAGAACTGACATCATTATACTTCGCTCTCGGTACACTCTATGTCCCGGGCTTTCGGCTTTGATCTTTGCTCGTCTGTGTCCCACCCACCCCAGCTATAGTTTCTACTCGTCTATGTCCCACTCCTAGTTATAGTCTTCGCTCGTCTATGTCCCACCAGCTGAAGAAGGTGCCTGTCCCTATTGAGACCGTATATCAAGCCGAGTCTGTGAACGTTGCTCGGTTCTATTTCCCTATGTCCCATCCCACCTAGACCATTGTGATCGGCTCTAGCTACGCCGTCTGTCACACCAAAACTCATTCAACTTGCCTAGTAGCTTTGGTATGACCTGCACCATCTCTGGTTTTTTTTTCTTAGGGCTGTGTATAGCGTGATGACCTCAGCGTGTGGGGGCGACCTGACCTCAGTGATGGGAGAGCTGGCCAGCCCACACTACCCAGAGCCTTACCCAAATGAGGCAGACTGTGAGTGGAGCATCATCGCTGGACCAGGTACGTCCCAAGAATGTCTTCAGGATGTTTGCATATGGTGACTGTTTGTGTGTTGTGAGCTTTGACACGTGCTACCCCGTCTTGTGTATATGTCTCTTGTCTTTACTCCTGTGTATAATTGCACATGTACACACACACACACACACACACACACACACACACACACACACACACACACACACACACACACATATCCTATGTCTAACCCAGGTATCCCATTCATCGACCAGCGCCAGGTTGAGTGTAGGCCGACTGCCTCTCCCAGGATTCAAACCCATTTAAGTCCAACCCCGGGCTGGCCCGGTCTTATCTATGGACAGCAACTCTAACCATTAAACCACAGAGGCTCGTGCTTGTGTGTATATGTGTATATGTGTGTGTGTGTGTGTTGTGTGTGTGTGTGTGTGTGTGTGTGTGCAATGGAATTTGGCGTCTTTCAGTTGCCATGCACTTAAATGTTCTTTAGATGTTGAGACTCTAATAATACATCCCCCACTTGGAAGCAATCCAGCTGTGGTCAATGCTAAACGGGAAAGTTTGACACCGACCCTAAGGAAGACGCGTTCCTAGTGAGTCTTCTGACACTCTGATGCCTCGTATAATCTCCCTCCCTCCTTCCCTTTTCCTCTCAACAGGCAACCGGGTACAGCTGAACTTCGAGGTGTTCGACCTCGAGAACTCCGACAACTGCAACCTGGACTACGTGGAGGTGCACGAGAAGGACCCCACAGGTCGCCTGCTTCTGCATAACTGTTCTTCGCTAAGCGACCCGCTGCCGCCGTCCATCGTAGCCCACCACTCCCTCTGGCTCAGGTTCCGCTCCGACGACTCAAGTTCTGTCGGCCGGGGATTCCTAGCCTCCTACAGCCTTTGTAAGTGTCTCAAATATGGCTCATATGATTCCATTCAACATGTGATTTTTCTATGCATGTGGCACGACATGTTTCTTGAAGACAATCCACCTCATCAGGTGCCAGTGCTTAACAATGTCGTCTAAATCCCAACATCACACTTGAGTCCCGCTATCCAGTACCGATCTGTATATCCCGCCGTCCAACACCAATCTGTACAGACCAACCACTGTCCGCTTTGTCTGGCAGGAACTGTTGTAAGGGAGAGTGATCAAGGGGGGGTCACGTGGCGGGGGTTGACCTGGGTAGCTGGGTGTATCTTGGACAACCTTTTTTTAGTGTTTTCGTGTCTTGTCAATTCTCTCATAATGACTTGGTTAATGTTAGGATGGGCTTTAAAATTGCCTGGGGACTCCCAGGCAATTTTAAAGCCCATCCTAGCATTAACCAGATCAAAGTCCTTAGTACTAGCAATTAAGACAGATTCAATGACGTTGTGTGTGGCATAATCAGCAGAGGGGTGTAGAATAACGGGATTTTCAAGATCTATGGGATGATCATTTTCATGGTAATGTTTAGCGATCGCATTTTTGTGGTCATCCCTGCGTACTGCATGACGGTGCCAATAACACCTCTCCGTTACAGTTTTACCAGTCTGGCGTACATAAACATTTACATGCCTGGCATCTGACGGCGTAAACACTCCCAATTGTTACATGATTTGGCCTACTATTTATTAAGGTCTTACTGATGGTGTTATTGTACTGGAAAGCAATATTGCAAACACTTCATTTTAGAACATGTCTTAGATTAGCCAAGTTGTGGAAATAGGGCAACACTAAACATTTAGACCTCCTTATTTGTCACATTTTTGTTACAAAAAGCGTAAAATGTCTCCCCAGCTTTCCAGTTAGCTTTGTTCACAGACCAGTTGGGATGATATAACTGCTTAAAGATACGTCTTATATGACTACATTCATCTACCAGGCCTATGGGATCACATATCCGTAGTGCTCTTAAAAACATAGACATAACTACAGACAATTTCATAGAAGGAATCATGTACTGAGAAATAACGAAATATATCTCTCACAGTGGGTAGGCTTCCTGTAGATTCTAAAGGATAGATGATCAGATTCTCTATCTGTCCACACATCTAAAAAAAGGGCAGTTTGCCTACTTTTTCCAATTCCATCATAAATTTGATAGTGGGGTGGATGTTATTTGAATCAGTATAGAAAACATCACAGTCTTAGGGAGGATGGCCACAAGGACATCTAAACCAGACTTTCGGATGATTATTGATTGAAGTTAGACTTTCAGTCTCAAGATATTTCATAAATGAATGACTAAGAATAGAACTAAAAGGGTTTCCCATGGCAAGACCAAATTTCTGTCTATAAAAATGTTCCTTCGTCATCTTGGAAAACATTATTCGAAACACGAAGCTTAACTAAGTCAATAAAAATCTTTATGGGCAGAGGCAAGTCAGGGGCTGAGATCGGGCTATTCCTTCCTCCTTAGATGTGTGATGGTTTCATTTATGGGTACTTTAGTGAAAAAGGAAAACCTCACAACACAACTAATAATGAGCTTATGATCAGACAAATCAATGAGAGAGCTGAGATGGTCAAGTTTAATTATAACCAAATGTCGTTTGCACTCAGTGTGCTCAAGTACTCTTACCTCCCTGCAGTGTTTGGGAGCGAGATCTATGGAACAAGCGGAGAGGTGGTGTCTCCAATGTACCCGGTCAGGTTCATGAGGAACGAGGACGTGAGGTGGCTCATCAGGGTGCCGAGAGGAAAGTACGTCTCCATACGGATCCTTGACTTGGATGTTCAGGGAAATCCCTTCAGTACTGACTGCGTAGCTTCGCTAGTGGTAAGCTGTTCCTTTTGCATGATACTTCAGTTTTTCTCCCCAGCCTTGCTCTGTAAGTCCTCCGGCGACTAGGGCAAGCCCACAAGAGCTAGATAGACGCACTCATCATGGCATTAAGATTTAAGGTATATTACCCGGAGGGTTTCGACTCTATTCTGTAAGAGAGAAAGGAGTAGAGATTTCTTATAACATGACCTATATGGGAAGTATAACCTTTACATTGTCCAGGAGACTTATTCTAATCCTACAAGATGGCTCGGTGAAACCCACAGGAGTAAAACCACCCATCAAGCGAGAAGAATTTAGTGAATCTACATGAATGCTACGCCGTGAACAAGACACAGACGCCTATGTGAAAAGAGATACTAGACAACTTGAAAGATTCAGAAAGAATCTAATTAAACAGACAATTATCTGTGCATTTCAACAACATATATATATATATATATATATATATATATATATATATATATATATATATATATATATATATATATATATATATATATATATATATATATCCCTGGGGATAGGGGAGAAAGAATACTTCCCACGTATTCCCTGCGTGTCGTAGAAGGCGACTAAAAGGGGAGGGAGCGGGGGGCTGGAAATCCTCCCTCTCATTATTTTTTTTAATTTTCCAAAAGAAGGAACAGAGAAGGGGGCCAGGTGAGGATATTCCCTCAAAGGCCCAGTTCTCTGTTCTTAACGCTACCTCGCTAACGCGGGAAATATCGAATAGTTTGAAAGAAAAAAAGATATATATATATATATATATATATATATATATATATATATATATATATATATATATATATATATATATATATATATATATATATACAGCGGTCATTTCATTTCTACTTGGACTTTGGTGTTTGATCATGGAATGGTTTGGGTAGGATGGGGGAGGGAGGTGGTCAGGTGATGTCGCACAGAAGTGAGTGCCAAGTACGTTGAAATGGGATTGCACTGGGAGGATCTTTGACTGTGTAAGTCATGAGTATTTGTGGTTGCTAAGCAGCCGGTGGTTGTTCTGAGTGTTCTGTTTTTGTGCGGTTTGCAGTTTTGTTGTGCTTGAGAAACAGGAAGACCAGACAGGCGAGGCATAATGTAGAGTGGAACAGATGAATTGTTCATAGAGGATGTTAAGGGATTCTTTGTCTTGTCCAAATATAGTACCAGTTAGTATTTTGTGGAAACTGGGTTTGCGTCTTGCTTTTGTGTCGATATTATTGGTATAGGGGAGTGAAGGTCTGTGTCGCATGTGTAGCCTAGAAGGGCAGGCGTTTTGTTCAGAGAGAGAGAGAGAGAGAGAGAGAGAGAGAGAGAGAGAGAGAGAGAGAGAGAGAGAGAGAGAGAGAGAGAGAGTCTGTCCATTCAAGGTGACTGAAGGTTTGTGAACTGGATTCGCGTCTGTCTGGGGTTAAAAAGAGTGACTGAAGATGTTTATGGAGATACAGACATTCTGTTAAGGGTGAGCTACTGTTCCAATGGTGTTGTATGTATGTATGTATGTCAAGCATACGTCTTTCTGGGAATGGTCAAACTTCTCAATCTAACTGAAGTTTTTTTTCCTTTTTCAGTTTTACAATGGACCTTCAGCTGAGGTCTCGCCAAGGTTAGGAAGTTTATGTGGGCACGTGCCACCGCCTGAACCACTGGTGTCGTCTGGCAGCACGGTCCTCGTTGTCCTTCACGGCTCCCAGCACAACTACGGCAGCTCCAGATTCCGATTCCAGTTTGAGGCTGTCGACACAACGGGAACTCCCGGCCAGACGCAGCTGGGTATGATATGAAACAACCTATGATTATTATGGAAATCTAGAAAAGTAAAAGCATTGATCAAAACCTTCTGGATGCTCAGTTGCCTTCTCATGTAGCAGTTACATAAACTTTTCCACTGGACCAGCTTTATATAGGGCTATTCCCCCTCTCCTATTAAGCCTTTATCCCCTCAATCTTGCTTTCACGTAGAAACTGCTCTTGGCGTAATCTATGTATATACTATCTACTCAAGGGAACCATTTCATAGTGCTTTGACAGCTTAGAGGATGCTTGTCACGACCACCAGGTGGAACCAGAGATCAAGGAGTATAGTGATGATGTGGTGTACATCTGGGTGATGTGTGTGCAAGACAGTTAAGAAGTCAAAGTTCAGTGTTTTCAGTGTGAAAGATGCATCGTGGGTATGATGGGTCCCACAACATGTTAAACCTGTGTCTATAGTATCGTAGAGATGGATGGTTTATCCAGAACACGAAGGAGAAAGTGTCGCACGTTCATGACTGAGGAGTTAAGTTTCCGATGGGTGTGTGTCTGGCGGGGTAGCGTTTAAGACTGCATAGGAGGAATGGTTTTTTTAATGACTGTCCAGTCATTACTCAGTGTATATGCTTAGTTAGCATCACATTTGCTTGGGGAAGGCATAGGGTGGGGGGAATTTTTTAGGTCAGATTGCTGACGTATGAAGCAGAGGTGGTTTTGTCATTTTTGCTTAGGAGTTTGTGGTTGGTTCTGGTGTGTTTTGCGAAAAATTGGATTCCAAGCATTTTGAAGCGAGAGTAAATGGGAAATGATTTTGTTTCATTGTTCTGGTGTTGAGTTTTTATGTTTGCAATGCAGCCAACGAATGTTCTGGGGACCTTATCTTGTGTACCTTGCAATTTTGCTATGTTTCCCTTCAACAAGGTAGATTACTCAGGCGGGTGAATCGTAGCTCAGAATGGAGCAGGATGAACTGTTCCGTCTGGCCTGTTTCGTTATAAAGGATTGATGGTCATGAAACTACTTCTTCTTCTTTCCAGACACCAACAGCTGCTCCTTCCAGATAGATCTGAACAGCACACTTACCTCGTTCAATAACCCTGGGTATCCAGGCTACGCCAACAACCTCGACTGCGAATGGATCTTGCAGGCGCCGCCGCACGAGAGAGTGAAGATCTACGTGACCTATGATCTAGAGGAGAGTTACGACTGCCACTATGATCGCATCATGGTTTACGACGGTGAGATCTGGGACGATGGGTGTCCAATCACAGTTAGGGTTTGGCTTCTTCAAGACACTAAGGGACTTACTCTGTCACTCTTCGACTGTAGGAAGATTGTTAGATACCCTGTGCATTTCCCCCCCCCTTTGACTTCTTGTCAAGAAGCTCTGCTGTTTTCACCTCCCCGAGCTGAATTGCTATTATCTCGCTGAGAGAAAAGGTAGAGTTAAATCTAGCCGCTTGTTGAAACAACCTAACAGGTAGGGTTAAGACTCATACCTCAATGTGACAACATAACAGGTACAGCCACGCTTAACTGTGACAACATAATAAGTATAGCAACGTTTAACTGTGACAACATAACAAGTACAGCCACGCTTAATTGTGACAACATAACAAATACAGCCATGTTTAACTGTGACAACGTAACAAGTACAGCCACGTTTAACTGTGACAACATAACAAGTACAGCCACGCTTAACTGTGACAACATAACAAATACAGCCATGTTTAACTGTGACAATCCTTCTGAAGTCTGCAGGTGTATTTTGGCAGGTGTGGAAGGGACGAGGAACTGGCTCCTGAATGAGACACTGTGTCTGCGCGGCCAATGGCGTCATTTCACCTCGAGCGGGAGGTTCCTGAAGATACGTTTCAGCACGGATTCCTCCGTGACCAGAAATGGATTTACGGTTTACGCCCACGCAAGTAAATATCCTACATCTTCTAATCCAGGGTTTCCCTCAGAGGGATATCCTATGATGCTTTTTGCGAGGCTTTCAGTCACTTGGGAATGAGATGATGGTAGTGTAAGGAGAGATATTTTTGCAGATGACACATATTTGAGGTTAAAGGTCATTTCTATTTCTTCTGGATTTGATAGATTTGAGGCTTTTAGTCACTTGCGAATGAGATGATGGTAGTGTAAGGAGAGATATTTTTGCAGATGACACATATTTGAGGTTAAAGGTCATTTTCATTTCTTCTGGATTGGATAGATTTGATTACTGCCTGCACTGTTTTCGTAATGTCTTTCCACACATCGAAAAAATAACGTACCAGATGCTTTTCTTATTCATTCTTTTGTGACTGATCTTATTACATCCCCTTTTAAGTTTTGAGGCTCATATGCCATTTTAGGAAAAGTATTTTTTTCTTTCTTTTTTTTTTTTTTTGAGGAGGGGATGGGTGCTGAACGGCAGTCATACATCGTATCGGGGTTGAGTATGTATGTAAGTGAGTAAGGTAGAAAAATCTTATTCTGATGAAACCGTCAGACATCATCTCTACCAGACATCATCACTACCAAACGTCTGCTACACAGGGGTCCTGCCTGTTATACAGGGGTCCCGGGTTCGATCCTGGCTGTTGGAGGTTTGTATGGTCTATGAAGGTGCGCGTTCCTATGCACTTTGTTCGTATTCATATACCTCCGCGTTGTACAGTTAGGTTCGGTAAAATGCTCTCTGCTGGATATGTGCGCCTGTTGGGATATGACCGGTGTAGACCCCGTTGCTCACCAACGTGAGACGAAGGGTATTCGAGTACATAGTATTCGAATAGTTATTTCCAATTAGCCAGGAATGCCTGTGGCACAGGGGTCGTCCCGGGTTCGATCCTGGCTGTTGGAGGTTTGTATGTCCTATATATATATATATATATATATATATATATATATATATATATATATATATATATATATATATATATGCACAAATAACTGGATAAAACTATAGTAGACAGGATGGAAGTACTATACAATCCACCTTCCAGTCTTGTACCACATTACCTGACATATATAACCAGGAGCCTCACTAACTGCCGTGGTCTTTCTACAGTGTGCGGCGGCTACTTGTTAGACACTGAGGGTGTCATCACTAGCCCTTACTATCCTAACAACTATCCATCCAACGCCGACTGCCACTGGATTATCAAAGTCAGCTTAGGCAAGACCATTCGCCTGGAATTCGATGACTTCAAGGTCTTGAACACGACCCCAACATGCGGTGGCGATTACCTAGTGGTAAGTTATCTTCTGAGTTAGTCTCTTTTTTTTTATTATCTTATTGGTTTTCACTTGCGAATCATCATATTCACGATATCGTTTGGCGTTAGAAAGGCTACGACTATATACTGAAAGAGATTTAGGGGAGGAGTGAAGGGAAAATGTCCAACGGCTCATGGAATGGATGAAAGAGCAAGAATGTTGAGGGAAGGTAGTATTATAAAGTAATATTCAATTGTCTTTGATTAACCAGGAAGGCACTTGATCTCTGTTTTCTCAGCCCCTGGGTGCTTGAAGTGTCTGGGATTGTGAAGGAGGAGGTAGAATTCATTAGTCTTAAAAGTGCGAGTATGACTGGAAGGTCAAAGGGTTAAGAAGAGGAAAATATTCTTACATTATGCGGAGAAAAAAATATATATATGCATGACTGGTAAAGCAAAGAAATGCTGAGCTATATCTGAAAAAAAAAAAAAGATACATTCAAGTGAGTTGAGTGATGAATTGATATCGTAGTGGTTCATGGCTCTCACACTAGAAAGTGATATTAGGAAAAAATTACTATTATGTACAGACAGAAAATGAATTACCAGACTATTACAAGGGGATGTTAGCTGGTAAAAACGCTAGCTGGTTTTCTGGAGCGCCGTGATTATCCTCTCCACTGCACATATCGAAGCGCCTTTGCTTCCTGACATCTTTTTATCAAACTATTCTTCCATCTTTCTTCCCATTCTCTCTTTATTTCAGGTACCCATGTCTTTGCTCCTTTATTGTAAATTTAAGAGAACCCTCTCACCACAAGGCCTTGTTTCCTGGCTATTGATCTCCATTTCCCAGTCTATGTTACTATGGAAATTGGTGAGGTGGGTGTACCTTCCACTATCATGTCTCCTCTTAATGTCTTGTCCCTTCTCTGCTCTTTAAATGTCCTCATTTGCCACATAGTCAAACCTGAGCATTACACCACTGCCACAACCAATGTTCATCTTGGTATGCTTGAAGATAATATCGATAATAATGGTGAATCAGTCCCAGTCATCCTAGTACACACACTGATATGGTGGTATCGGAAATTTTCTTTTATTTCCCTTTAATACTGTTGCCATTGAGATCCAAATTCCCCTCGCCTGTCTATTTATGATTGAAATCGTCCATTATCAGTACTGTACCATCTCTAAGAAGTGAGTGTTCTACAACTTTATGTACCAGCCTGATTTTTCCTTCCTTGTTGTCACTGCATGCATGTTCTAGATCGTTGAACTCTTTCAGAGGATAGATAATATAAACACCGCAATGTCCTTCTTTCCTACAGTTACACTTCTCATCATCTAATTGCCTGATTGAGCCATCTTCTACTGTTCCTTGGAACTCAAGGTCATCTTTTATCAAGAGGGTCAACCTCTCCCAACCTTCGCCTTCTCTTTCTCTCCATACAGTCACGTGTCTCTCTGGACAAATCAGATGAAATACTGTAAATTTTGTTTCCAGGGCTCTCATGGTATCGTCTGCACTTTCCCTGATACGATCCTTGAATTCCAGCTCCTTACCATTCACTGTCATCTAATCCAACAACATTTGAATGCATTACTTTCAGTATGACATTCTAGACAGCTAGCATTCCAACCGTCTATGCAGTATTGGAAGGGCTGCTCCGTCCTCTTGCCTCATTTGGCATCTCCAGTTTTTTGTCCTCTGACTGTATTCCTTCCTTCTCTCTCTCTCCCCCTCTTCATCTATCATATCTGACAAAATCCCATTGAATTCCACGTTGTCGTCGTTTCGTATCTTTCCCAAGTACCCCTTGGGTTAGAGGACTGAGTCAACTGTAACGATAACTGGTACCACCTTACGAACTGATCATAGCCAACAGTTCTTCTCCAACATCTTATCACTAAAATCGCATCTGGTAATTCCTTAACCTCCAGCAGCATTTTGATAGACAATTGTTTCTTTCTTTCCCATGGCTTCCTTACCTGGTATATGATCTTTCGAGCCAGAAATGACCTGTGGTTAAGTCTATCGAACTCTTGCTTTACTTATCCTTCTATCTTTGGTGCCACCCAGCACCCACTTGTCAGCTGGATCCTACAGTGTTGAAATGTCAACCTTTGCGTCTCTGAATTTAAAGATCTTCCCTTTCAGCCAAGAAGCCACACTGGCCCTGCATGCTCTGTCCTCCTACAAGTCTTTCGTCAACTAGGCCATAGGTTTCCTTGGTGGTTACACCTCCAAGAGTACAATATCATTCTTTCTACAGCTTCACTTCGTTTCCTGTGTCTCCCTTTTTGTACCAACCCGTGTGTGTGTGTGTGTGTGTGTGTGTGTGTGTGTGTGTGTGTGTGTGTGTGTGTGTGTGTGTGTGTGTGTGTGTGTGTGTGTGTTTTCATCTAATCATCGTGTGATTGTACTTGTGTCTGTGTACATGGCTAAGTCCTCACTAGCTATGGTTCATCTCTGCTATCCCTTAGCCACAGTAATGTTGTCCATCCCCAAGTAATCATAGGACCTTACCTTTACTTCCTTCCGTCAGTGTCTTAACGGCAAATATGACTCTCCACAGATCCGTAATGGAGGCAGCGAGTCTTCGCCGTTCCTGGGTGAGGGGAAGTTCTGCGGTGTGGCCACACCTCAAGTCAGCGAGAGCACCTCGAACTTGCTGCGAATCTCGTTTGCCTCCGACCAGGCCGACTCAGCTAAGGTAAACCCGTCGACCCCGTGTTACACCAGGTGACCCGTCTTTTATACAGAGAGAGATGAGGAAGGATGGCTGTCCGATGAAGAGGGCAGGATTCTAACATAAGAGAGAGATAGAATTAAGATAAGTGTTTCGATGGAGAGAGAGAGAGAGAGAGAGAGAGAGAGAGAGAGAGAGAGAGAGAGAGAGAGAGAGAGAGAGAGAGAGAGAGAGAGAGAGAGAGAGAGAGAAATAATTGCACTTATAGATTAGGTGGATATATATATAGGTAGATGAATAGATTTTTAGATAGATAGACATAAGTAAAACAAGAGATGTTAGGCACAGATAAAGACACATCGTATTGCCTAATGCCTACTAACACTCTCCTCTTTTTCCCCCCCCCACACTCACCTCCTCCTCGACCTCGCTCGTGTGTGTGTGTGTGTGTGTGACCACCTCCCCACCCACTTGACTGCACCTCCAGGGATTCAAGCTGAGGTATTACGAGCAAGCAGACGCCTGCGGAGGTGCGCATCACCTGGCGGCGGAGCTGCCAAGCGTCATCATCACCTCGCCCAACTACCCAAACTCGCCTGACCCTTACACCGAGTGCGCTTGGGTCGTCATTGCACCTCCGGAGAAATCCATCTCCCTGCATTTCCAGGGACATTTCGAGATACCGGCTCAATAGTGAGTTCCATTTTCCATGTCGTGAGGCAGCCAGGAGAGAAAATGAGTGGCGGTTATGACCGGCGCGGTCATGTCATTGATATATGAGAGTTATAGTATGTGTATTGCACTGACCTTTACGCACACACAGACACACACACACACACACACACACACACACACACACACACACACTTTGGTGTTACAAGCGTCCTCGCATACACATAAAAGGTCACGTGTATCTTCATCCTCTCACATACACCCCTGAACGTGCACCCTCCCACAGTGGTGAGTGCGACCAAGCCTACGTGGAGGTGCGCGACGGAGGGACGATCCTTTCGCCCATTCTGGGGAAATTCTGCGGCACGACCATCCCAGACACGATGCACGGCACGAGCGACGCCCTCTACGTCCGTTACTACAACAGCATCAGCGACCACCACGCCGGCTTCAAGGCTGAGGTCGCCATCGGTACGTACTCCACCAAGGTCCAACTTTGCAACCATCTTAAGGAAGGCTGCAAATCGTCGATCCTGATGGATTCGCTTTTTTCAGTCGAAGTCACGACGCAGGCAGAATGTAATATGATCATCTTTCATCGAAGTCACACCTGAGTTGGGCTAATCTTTTCTTCCTCCGCAGATACCTGTGGAGGGACTTACAACGCATGGGATACTGGCACCATCTCGTCCCCGGGATATCCCTCGGCTTACGCGGCCGACGTCAACTGCACCTGGAGGATCGTGGCACCGGTGGGCCACTACCTCACGCTGGCCTTCACCGAGGTGGACATATTCAACCTCGCCGACAACTGCACCAGTCCCAGAGGTCTTCTGCAGATACGAGAGAAGAACGCCACCGGTATGAAACCACTCCATTCCATTATATGGTACTTGATTCCTTGTAATCCGGACCGAGACACATTCCCTTTGATTTCCTATTGTTTCGAGGAAATGGGACTTTCGCATTTATTGGTGTTGCAGGATCTAACATGCTACTCTCTGATACCCAAGTTCAGTGGGACTTGCGTCGAACTTCATTGTTCATGATGCCTTCACAAAGACAAAACCCTTTAAGCATCTTGGTAGACAGTGGTGCACTTCAAATTCAGTATCCTCAGGCACAATGTATATATACATATAATTACATACGTGTGTGTGTGTATATATACATATAGACTCTTACGTTCCCCTGTTCTTCAGGTGAGGTGTTGGCTTCTCTGTGTAGCTCTGGTGAGGAAGTGCTGCCCGTGTACACCGCGTCTAATGAGGCTTACATCACCTTCCGTGGCGGTCCCAACCCCGCCAATAGGAAGGGTTTTCTCCTCACGTTTACCAAGAGTTTGGAGGGTAAGATTTACCATTTTCTAGCCTCGGATATTTTAACTCTGGAGAAACTGTCAAACTCCTTTTTTCCCTGATGTATGTTTAGTACTGGATCTCATTTCACAGTCTTGTAAAGATTTTGATTGAGCTACTTTTTAGTCATGTGTGGAAGAGTCAGTGACGGATATATATATATATATATATATATATATATATATATATATATATATATATATATATATATATATATATATATATATATATATATATATATATTTCTTTATGTTAGGTTGGTCGATACGGGTTGCTGAGGCCCTGCCTAATCAAGGCCATCCCATTAACTCCGTTTGTTTTTCATACATATTCGCAATTTCCAGCCTTAGCGAGAGACCGTTGAGAACAGAGGACTGAGCCGTAGAGGGAATATCCTCACTTGGCTCCCTTCTCTGTCCCTAATTTGGAAAACTGAAGAAATAGGAGGGGATGATTTCCAGCCCCCGCTCCCTCCCCTTTTATTCGCCTTCTGCGACACGCAGGAAATACGTGGGAAGGATTCTTTCTCCCCTATCCCCAGGGATATATAGCGTTCTCCATTCACTATAGTGTTTTTAAGTAAGACTCACAACCGTCACCTACCCATTGCATCACTAAAGTAATCTCGGATCATCACACTATCGGGGTATTTCACCGTCTTCACTGCAAAAGGAGTCATACTGGTTGGCATCTCCTGCCTCCTCACCTTCCCCTGCCTTACACCACTGCTGCTTAATCTAGTCCTTGTATTTCCTTTGTAAATACGAGTCGTTTACTGGTGATTTCCTTCGTAAGGAAGCAGTACCCGCAGTAAAACCTTAGCCGTATATCATTTTTGAAACCATACGATAGACGAACGTTGTTAGAGGACACTGTATATGGGAGGCGAAGCTGAGCTGCCCTCAGCACTACATCACGTGCATGTGGTTATACTGCAGATGAACTGTCACTTTCGCTGAAGTTGCACCTTCGTCCTTGAATGAAAAGAAGTATAATCGCGCTGAGAAACTCACTCCAGAGGAGTCCATCATTTCCATGTTACCGATTGGAGCGCAGGTTTTAAGCTGCTGGAGCCCATAGAAGGTGGGTGGGTGGGTGGATCCTGGGGCTTTGTATCATTGAGAGAGAGAGAGAGAGAGAGAGAGAGAGAGAGAGAGAGAGAGAGAGAGAGAGAGAGAGAGAGAGAGAGAGAGAGAGAGAGAGCGAGCAGGTGTGTTCCTATGACAGCATTGTTTTGGTACCTCAGAGTGTGGAGGCGACATGGTGGGAGCAGAGGGCGAGATCTTGTCTCCCGGGTACCCACATGGGTACTCTCACAGGAGGGAGTGCCAATGGGTCATCACTGGACCCCCAGGGAAGAGGATCAAGCTCGAAGTTCTCGACTCCGACTTAGAGGCAAGAGACTACTTTTACCGCGACGGAGAAACGTATCACGGTTGCAGGGATCGTCTTCGGGTAAGTAGTCAACTTTGTGATTGTGAGGTCGTCTGAAATAGAAGAGCCTTCATGATGTAGCTTGCTGGTGGTAATATTAGGGAGGTGGTGTAAGAAGAGATTGAACAAGGTTGGAGAAAGAACTGCTCCTTGGAGAGCTCTACTGTAGAGTTGAAGTATCTGAAATTGGTCAAACATATTTTTTTCTTTTTTTTTTTTTTTTGGCCATTGTTGTAGAAGACGGTGGCAAATACGTTCTGTGTGACGATATGTCAGGGGAAGGGCAAGGGGAAGAGGGGTTAATGCTAAATGCTTTGTAGACGTTAGTGTTTAGGAGCACTTAAATACTTATGAAAATAATTGCGTGAATCCTTCTCATTCAATATGCTCCCTCTCCTCATGCAACCATTTCATCTGTTCAGTTCCAGAATGGCGATAATGAATATGCACCGGCAATGTATGGAAACATTGCCCACTGCCGTATGACTCCTGTAAGTTTCCCTTATCTTTATACTGTATCTTGTCATATCATAGACATTGCTGATTCAGCATCAATAGTGAAGGAAACGTTTGGTATGATATCACTAGTTGTTATTTTTCTTCTTTTATGTCCTTCTTTCAAATGTGGCGTTGCCTTACCTGCAGGACTCTCAGCGGATCTTCACCTCCAGCATGAACAAGTTAAGAGTGACTTTCTTGACCCTCGGCCATAGCCATGGTAGAGGTTTCCGACTGCGCTGGACCTCTGAAGACCCACAGGGTAAGTCTGAATTTATACAACTGACGCGAAATATATATATATATATATATATATATATATATATATATATATATATATATATATATATATATATATATATATAGGGAAGGATCACAATTTTGCACGAGATCAAGATATTCCTATGAGTCCACGGGGAATATGAAACACGATAAGGCTCCCAGGTGCACTTTCGTGTATTAATCACATCATCAGGGGAGACACAAGAGAGAAATATATATCAACTGACTTATATTTCTCTCTTGTGTCTCCCCTGATGATGTAATTATTACACGAAAGTGCACTTGGGAACCTTATCGTGTTTCATTTTCCCCGTGGACTCACAAGAATATATATATATATATATATATATATATATATATATATATATATATATATAGTGTGGTTGAGAGAGCAGAAGAGGGTGTATTGAAATGGTTTTGTCACATGGAGAGAGTGAGTGAGGAAAGATTGACCAAGAGGATATATGTGTCAGAAGTGGAGGGAACGAGAAGTCGGAGGCCAAATTGGAGGTGGAAGGATGGAGTGATAAAAGATTTAGAGCAACCGAGGCCTGAACATGCAGGAGGGTGAAAGGCGTGCAAGGAATAGAGTGAATTGGAACGATGTGGTATACCGGGGTCGACATGCTGTCAATGGATTGAACCAGGGCATGTGAGGCGTCTGGGGTAAACCATGGAAAGCTTTGTGGGGCCTGGATGTGGAAAGGAAGCTGTGGTTTCGGTGCATTATACATGACAGCTAGAGACTGAAGAAGTAGGGTCGTGGGAGGAGCTGTTTCCCCAAAGGGTCTGAGGACAGAGGATATATTGCCTCGGAGGCCGATTTTGATGACCTTCATAAAAGTCGAGTGATGCCAGTGCACTACCGTGCGTTTCTATTAGAGACACAGTGGGAGAGAGTAGCATCGAAATGGTCCCGTCTTCAGAATTCTATCCCCTTCCATGTCGGTTACTATAAGAGAAACAACGCCAATACATCTGTAATTTCTCGCCTATCATTTTGATCCAAAAGACTCGCGCGTCGCCTCTCTCTCTCTCTCTCTCTCTCTCTCTCTCTCTCTCTCTCTCTCTCTCTCTCTCTCTCTCTCTCTCACGCATCATCGTCCTATACCGCAGAGTGCGGCGGTGAGCTAGACCTCAGCGTTGGAGCGTTGGCGTATTCGACCCTTCAGCCAGAGTATTCCAATCGCACCCTCTTCTGCCGTTGGACTGCCAGGAACCCCAACTCTGGAAACTCCTCCCTCTTGATCAACGTAACTCACCTCCAGGATGTTACACACTGCTATATAGGAATTACCATCGAAGGAGGTAACTCACCACAAAGCTATTAGAACGTTCTCCTTTTGACGTCAACTGTTGAATCTATATTTTGGACATTAGTACTACTACAGCTACTACTACTACTACAGCTACTACTACTACTACTACTACTACTACTACTACTACTACTACTACTACTACTACTACTACTACTAATGATAGTAATGATAATAATAATAATGACAATGATAATATTAATGATAATGATAATGATAATAATAATGATAATGATAATAATGATAATGATAATGATGCAGTCATTCGACTGAAAACACACAGATGAGATTTTACACCTTGGGAGGTTATGATAATACCTTGAACCATTAATCGTAAAAAGATCTAATGATTACTGTTATAAGTAGTAGTAGTAGTACTGTTAGTTGTCATTATCATTTAAGTAGAGGTAGTGGTAGTAGTAGTAGTAGTAGTGATGGCAGTGGTAGTAGAAGCAGTAATAATAGCAGTAGTGATGGTAGTATTAGTAGAAGTAGTAATAGAAGTAGTAGTGATGGCAGTAGTAGTAGTAGTAGTAGTGATGGTAGTAGTAGTAGTGATGGCAGTGCTAGTAGAAGTAGTAATAGTAGTAGTAGTGATGGCAGTAGTAGTAGAAGTAGTAATAGTAGTAGAAGTAGTAATAGTAGTAGTAGTGATGGTAGTAGTAGTAGTAGTAGTGATGGCAGTAGTAGTAGTAGTAGAAGTAGTAGTAGTAGTAGTAGTAGTAGTAATGATGGCAGTAGTAGTAGTGATGGCAGTAGTAGTAGAAGTAGTAATAGTAGTAGTAGTGATGGCAGTAGTAGTAGTAGTAGTAGTAGTAGTAGAAGTAGTAGTAGTAGTAGTAGTAGTAGTAGTAGTAGTAGTAGTAGTAGTAGTAGTAGTAGTAGTAGAAGTAGTAGTAGTAGTAGTAGTAGTAGTAGTAGTAGTAGTAGTAGTAGTGAAGGCAGTAGTAGTAGTATAGTAATAGTAGTAGTGATGGCAGTTGTAGTAGAAGTAGTAGTAGTAGTAGTGGCACTATTATTACTATCATTATTACTGATATCATTACCAATTATCATCATATCATACTGGAATATCATCACAGTAATCCTTGCAATAGTGTTACAGTCATCATATCATAGCTTGGTGATGCTAGTGCACGTCAGTCATGTCCCAACTGTCCAACTGTCGTGATTGCTGGTCTGGAGGCCACAGTGTGCCGTAGCTTCACAAGTGACGGCAAACTTAGTGACAACAGATCAGTGTGTCGTCCCTTGAAAGCGAGCAGTGAACCCAAGTTTACACAGTGTGTGTGTGTGTGTGTGTGTGTGTGTGTGTGTGTGTGGGTTTTCATCTTTCTCTGCCAACAGTGAACAGCGCTGGGGAGGTAGTCCCGGTGAAGAAGGTGTGTAGTTCCGACGACCTCGGCCCAGTGGTTATATTTCACCCGGCCTTCCGGATCACCTACGCTGTAAGTATCGCTCCCTCCTCTTACCTGACGAGTTTCTTTGAGAGGGAGATGTGGCACGCAACTAAGGCTGGGTGTGTGTCATGCCATCAGTTAAGGTCTGTTTCCATGATTCACAAGTCTAATATGCTCATCCCTCATAATGCTGTGGTTAAGAGCTATAGAATCCACTGATCTGGGTGAGATCAGAATGAATCATCATTCTATTTCCAAGAGGGTGGTAGAAACATGCCTGAGAAGCGGCGAAAGAGGAGTTAATGAGCGATCTCGCCGTGGCTTTCAAAGGTGAATGCATGTGGTTATTTTCGCTGTTGTTACTCGAGACTTCTTCAGGTAAGTGAGAGTCTTGATGTATCAAGCACTGGACGCTGTATCATGTGTTGTATGTACGAGACTAACGAGCACGTCTTATTGTGATGTTATTGTGTGTGCCGGCACGGGATGTATATATATACAGGGGCGTGGCACTTGCACGTCTCTAACATGCTTCTTTGGAGGTACATTAAGTCTCTCTCTCTGCTGTGGTTTCGGTGCATTATATATGACAGCTAGAGACTGAGTGTGAACGAATGTGGCCTTTGTTGTCTTTTCCTAGCGCTACCTCGCACGCGCGCGGGGGGAGGAGGGTGTCATTTCATGTGTGGCGGGGTGGCAACGAGAAAGAGTAAAGGTAGCAAGTATGAATTATGTACATATGTATATATGTATGTGCTGTGTATGTATATACACGTATACGTTGAAATGTATAGCTATGTATATGTGCGTGTGTGGACGTGTATGTATAGCTATGTATATGTGCGTGTGTGGACGTGTATGTATATACATGTGTATGTGGGTGGGATGGACCATTCTTTCGTCTGTTTCCTTGCGCTACCTTGCTAACGCGGGAGACAGCGACAAAGTATGATAAAATAGAATATGAAAATAATATATATATATATATATATATATATATATATATATATATATATACACCCTTAATGCTCTGCTAAAACGTTCTCTTTCAATCCAACAGAAGTACAAGTTCTCCTCCTCTGCGTGGAACCTAACTTATGGTGTGAGCCAGTGTGGTGGGAAACTGTACGGACCTCAAGACGTCATCACCTCTCCCAGGTACCCGGCCCACTACCCGAACAACGTCCACTGCGGCTGGCTCTTCAGCTACAACGAAGGGGAGCAGATTGAGGTAATGATACTGGATCTTTGTTGTTGTCTTCAGGTGGCTTACTGATGTATACCGTACGTGTGTGTACATGCTTGCCGCCTTCCTCTGTGTGCACAGCTGTCAAGTGTCACGGTATCATGGATGGATGTGAACGTTTGTATGGTTTATGAAAGTGCGCGTTCCTATGCACTTTGTTCGTATTCATATACCTCCGCGTTGTACAGTTAGGTTCGGTAAAATACCATCTGCTAGCTATGTGCGCCTGTTGGGAAATGACCGGTGTAGACCCCGTTGCTCACCAACGTGAGACGAAGGGTATTCGAGTACATAGTATTCGAACAGTTATTTCCTATTAGCCAGGCCCATAGCCTAGCGGTTAGCATTCCCGCCTGTGGCACAGGGGTCCCGGGTTCGATCCTGGCTGTTGGAGGCTTCTCTGTTCTATGAAGGTGCGCGTTCCTATGCACTTTGTTCGTATATACATACATATATATATATATATATATATATATATATATATATATATATATAGAGAGAGAGAGAGAGAGAGAGAGTGATACCCACATATTTCTTTCCAGTTCAACTTCACCAACTTCAGACTCGAGAATTCGCTGCATCATGACTACGTCGCCATACACAACGGGCCAAGGATAGCGTCCCCGGTGATTGGGCGGTACACAGGCACGACCAACCCGGGCCACGTCGGACGATCCATGACCAACAAACTCGTGGTTGAGTTCCACACCGACGGCAATACGAACGACGAAGGGTTCAGGGCCATCGCCGCCAGGCATGTTAGAGGTACGTAGGCAGGAGGTCCTTGCAATGACTCGAAAGCCTTCTTCTGGCCCCATGGGCAGGAGGTCTTTGCAAAGACCCGATGGAACAATGAAATTTGATGGTGAAAAAAACAGCCATACTGGCGGGAATTATGTAATTTCCTATATATATATATATATGAATGCATCCATATATGTATGTACATATGTATATGACGTATGTTTGTATGTATGGATTCCTGTGTCTGTCTATTTTCTTTCCTTTTTTTACTAGGCTGCGGCGGGATATTCCACGGAATGACGGGCAACATCTCCAGCCATGGGTTCCCTGGGGACTATGAGGCCAACATCGAGTGTACATGGGAAATCGAGAGCTCCACCGGCTACCACATTGTCCTCACCTTCACGGACCGCTTCGACATTGAGACCAGTGATAACTGCCAGAATGACTACATCCAGGTGCGCCTACATATGATGGCATCCTTAGTTCCTCCCTCCCACCATGTATTGCAGTCTGGTCCCGGATTACCAGCAAAATATTTGCATGAATAACAGTTTGATGATTTGGTGTTGTGTCTCACTCTCAATAGAATGAGATATATTTACCTTTAAATGTAATGAACTTGAAAAAAATGTTTCCATGTATCTATTTCTTATCATTCGTCTTATCTGAAACAAAATATCTAAGCTTTGTTACGAAGGGGTATTGGACCCTGATTGAAACTGGCGGAGCAAGCTGTTAAGCCATTCCATTCTTCTGTTTGAACATCTATTCTCTATAAGGCACTACGAGTGAACAAATGCTATTAAGTTCCAACAAAACAGTGAAGTTCTTAGCGCAAATCTTGAACACCAAACACCAACAAATCAAGACGTGCAACGAAACAGAATCGATGTCTCTATGTTAGAAAGTAATTGCTAATTACAGAATCAATTTACAAAGTACGCAAGACCTTCCAGACGTAGGGACAGACGGCGATGCTCTCTCTCTCAAACGAACATCACCGTGTAAAGTCTCTGAGACTCCTGAAGAAGGAATATAATCCCAGTGATAAAAGCGATGTAATCTGTCTTCCTCCCTCCTGCAGGAGATACACTCGCAGCAGAGCGGCCGCCTTGGCAGTCCTCTGGAGTGGGTAGCCGGGGAGAAGTACTGCGGGAAGCAACTCCCTCAACCTATCGTTGCACGGGGCAGCCGAGTGAGGCTTCTCTTCCACAGCAACGAAGACGTGCAGGGCCATGGCTTTAAGGTAAGTCTTGCCACGTCCCTCTGGTCACTAGATGCTTCGACGCAGTGCGGGCTATTTGGTGCGAATACCCCGTCATATATAGGTGAATCGCACTTCAGTAGGTCGTATGATTTTGTTTAACATGTAATTTTTCTATACATGTGGCACGACATGTTTCGTGGAGACAATCCACCTAATCAGGTGCCAGTACTTAACGAAGATATTTGAATCCCAAAATCACACTTGAGTGTGATTAAGGGGGGGTCACGTGGCGGGGGTTGACCTGGGTAGCTGGGTGTGTCATTGAACAACTTTTTTTTATGTTTTCGTGTCTTGTCAATTCTCTCATAATGATTTGGTTAATGCTAGGACAGGCTTTAGAATTGCCTGGGGACAAATGAAGGTTCTTAGTATTGGCAATTAGGACAGATTCAATGACGTTGCGTGTGGCATAATCAGCAGAGGGGTATAGAATAACGGGATTTTCAAGATCTATGGGATGATCATTTTCATGATAATGTTTAGCGATCGCATTTTTGTGGTCATCCCTGCGTAGTGCATGACGGTGCCTATAACACCTCTCCGTTACAAAGCTTTTAATCACACCTTTTAGGAACCCTTTTTTTTGTAAGCCTTTTTGATATATAGTTTTTCGATCACCCTGATGAATGACATTTTCGAGAGACCTACCTCCAGTTAATTATGACTACACGCTTGAGACCCCGTTTCTTCCTCTACCTCCAGCCATCGAAATGTTCCTTACTTCACGTAGTATACCAACAGTTCCTCCTGACCATCCTCACCCAAGTGACGCCCTCCCTCCTCAACCCTTACTGAGTAAGGCCTTCTCTCTGCCCGAGTAAGGCCTTCTCTCTGCCCGAGTAAGGCCTTCTCTCTGCCCGGTTTTGCAGGCGACGTGGCAGATGGTGTGTGGCAACAACTACACCAGCTCCTCCGGGTACATCTTCTCGCCCGGGTATCCTCAGAAATACCCGAACTTCGCTGAGTGCGACTATAGGATAGTGGCGCCACGGGATAGATTCGTCACCATTCATTTCTTGTCCTTCGACGTTGAGCGTAAGCCACACTGTTTTTTTTTTTACCTCTCTCTCTCTCTCTCTCTCTCTCTCTCTCTCTCTCTCTCTCTCTCTCTCTCTCTCTCCACCCATTCACTTCACTTCGGATGAGTTCTGCAAGAACGGTACACGTCACCCTCATATGATAGAAGGTCACAGGCAATTCACCACCCACCCACCCCTTTTCCCTCTTTTTTCTTTTTTCAACCACCGTAAAAAGATCACCCATACGTGTCCCTCATGTATGCACTGAGCCACCATCCCCAGCGAACATCACACCGCACACCAGATGCAACGCCCATTCGTGCCAGCTACCAGTCCCAGCGATGCTCAAGAGCTGGGTATCCCGCCAACGGGTACACCAATACTAAATAGTGTTATCCCCTAGTAAACTTATTGCCCTCAAGTGCATCATTAGCATTCGATTCTATCCATTTGGATTGAGATGTCTCATTCCTAGCTTAACATAGTCTTCAGGGATGATTAGAATCCTCTTAAGTTATAATCTCACTTTGATACAGTAGTAAAGAGAGTTTAGCATTCTGTTTCTTTATCCCCCCCTACCTTCATCGTCCGTCAACGAATGGCACTTTTACTTTTTTAACCATTTTCTTTCTAGACGAGGGAGAGTGCAGGTACGATTCCTTGGAGGTCGTGGAGGAGATCAACAGGTTGTCCTGGCGCTCCCCCAGGACGTGGGGTCCCTATTGCAACGGTGCGCTGCCTCCTGACGTCATCACGACAAGAGGACCTACAACTCTGCGGTTCCGTTCGGATTTCGTTTTACAGTTCGCTGGTTTTGAGGCCAATTACACCATTGAAGGTTGGTGGGGTTATCGTTAATTGATCTTGGCACTGATGTGTGTGAGAGAGAGAGAGAGAGAGAGAGAGAGAGAGAGAGAGAGAGAGAGAGAGAGAGAGAGAGGATGGCTAAAGAGAAATTTTATGCTTACCACCTTCGAGAATATGCCGCTTTGGTGTTGTAGTAGACAAAAGATCGCTGGCTACCTAACCAGTCGTCCCCGATGGGATCTGAGAAGATGTGAGTGCAGTTCACTCGTACATATCCACGCCCTCCCCCCATCTTACTTTTTGGTAAGGGAGATTATCACGTAGGACGTCTGGTTGAGGGTAAGGTACCACACATAGCTGTGAGAGGGCAGACCAGCTATAATAATGTTACACTCTGATCCTCTTTCCACGCATGGTCCTCTCTCATACTAGAATCAAACTCGATGTGACGTATTGTTTCCCCCGTTCTTTTTCTTTTTTTTTCTCATCTGTTTCAGCAAACAGCATCTTCAGAATGCCTGCTGAACAGGTGTGCGTTCGCCACATGGGTTTCACGATCACGCTTCCTCAGGAAGACATAGTTAGCCATTAGATCAAACTCAGACCTTCAGGATGTAAAACCGGGGGTTAGGAAATGCCACTCACATACTGCGTGCTCATCATCGTCCTCTGCATTACCCTTACGGTGCATAGGAAGCCAGCCACGTCCACTGGGCTCGGCCGCAGGTTATTAAATGCACTGATGTCATGCGTGTGTCTGTGAACGGGACGATAGAGCAGTTCTGTGCCTTCGTTGTGGTAGTGAGAACGGTGTTTGTAGTGTTGTAGGAGTGGGTGATGTCCAGAGCTCAAGCGAGAAAGTATAACTCGTGCATGTATGGGGAGTATGGTTTCCGATGGGTGTTTGACTGATAGTGGCGGTGTATATGACTGGTTTAGGATGGCGGTTCATAAGTGCTGCTGGAGTTAATTTAGATGTGTGTGTGTGTGTGTGTCTTTTGTTTGTGTTATTGGAGGGAGGGAGCGGAGGGGTTGGGGTGGGAGAAATCTATGATTTTAGGTTGCTGAAATGTGAGGCCGGCTGGGGGTAAGTTCTTTGTTTCTTCTTTGATTAGTTATGGAGTGGTTTGCTTGACAGGGAGTCTACTTGCTGTTGCATAGAAGTGAGTTCCCAGCACATTATGATGGGAAATGAACTGGGAGTTATTTTGTTTCACTGTGTAAATAATGACTGAACGTGTTTGATAGTCAGCGAATAATTGCTCCGAAGCCTCGGTGTTTTTCTGCGATCTGCAGCTATGTTAGATTTGTTCTCAATACGGTGGACGACCGCGCAGATGAGGCACCGTTGAAGGAGGAATGGATAGATTGCTTATAAAGGATACTAAGGGGCCCTTTGGTGCTGTCCAAAATCTGGCCAGTTGATATTCTGTGAGCATATAATTTGTCTGTTCTATTTGGGATGATATTTGTGTCGTGGTGTGTGTGTGTGTGTGTGTGTGTGTGTGTGTGTGTGTGTGTGTGTCGAATGTGACGTCCAGAATAGTCGGTGTTTTGTTAAGTGGGAGTTTTTGGCCATTTACGGTGAACATGTTCGACTGCTTTATGTCTGGGAATCAAAAGGGTGACTTAACGACTTTTGTGGAGATGTAAACGTTCTCTGTTGACGTGATTGGAATCAAAACCCTTCCGTCACATTAACCCTTCTGGCATCACCTCTCTTCAACCACTCCTTTGGCCACTGTATCGTAATCTGTCTCCATATGTGTCTCTCAGCCTAAGGCTTGGGCCTGAGGCACACGCCTGACTGCTGCTTCCGGCAGTTTCTGTGAGGAGCTCTGTCACTCGAGGATTGACCAATATTATACCTCCTTTTTCCATCAAACGATCAAGCTATAGAATTCTTTAGCTCTCTTCGCTTTTCTCTTTTCCCTTTTCTACGTGAGAGAGTCAAGTCTACAAAGACCTGCAGAGCCTTGACTAATTCCTACATTATTTTTCTTTCAATATTTTCTTTCGCTCTGTGATGGCCTCTGACTGGGGCAAGTTTTGTATTGCCTATCAGTATAGGAAATGAGGAGGTAGAAGTGAGCCAGCTCTCATGCAAGGCGGTGAGGGTCGTCTGCCTCACGTCGTTCCAACCTCCTGCAGAATGTGGAGGTACGGTGAACGCACCAGCAATCATTCAGCTCCCCACGCGACCCTCCTACCACCACCTGATGAGATGCGTCTGGAACATCACAGCACCGACGGGCAAAGTGCCTCATTTTAAGTGAGTAACTGACCTGTACATCAGTAAGTACGTGCACATCGGTACTCCACCTTAGTTAGTACGTGCACATCAATGCTCCACCTCAGTAAGTACGTGCACATCAATGCTCCACCTTAGTTAGTACGTGCACATCAATGCTCCACCTCAGTAAGTACGTGCACATCAATGCTCCACCTCAGTAAGTACGTGCACATCAATGCTCCACCTTAGTTAGTACGTGCACATCAATGCTCCACCTCAGTAAGTACGTGCACATCAATGCTCCACCTCAGTAAGTACGTGCACATCAATGCTCCACCTCAGTAAGTACGTGCACATCAATGCTCCACCTCAGTAAGTACGTGCACATCAATGCTCCACCTCAGTAAGTACGTGCACATCAATGCTCCACCTCAGTAAGTACGTGCACATCAATGCTCCACCTCAGTAAGTACGTGCACATCAATGCTCCACCTCAGTAAGTACGTGCACATCAATGCTCCACCTCAGTAAGTACGTGCACATCAATGCTCCACCTCAGTAAGTACGTGCACATCAATGCTCCACCTCAGTAAGTACGTGCACATCAATGCTCCACCTCAGTAAGTACGTGCACATCAATGCTCCACCTCAGTAAGTACGTGCACATCAATGCTCCACCTCAGTAAGTACGTGCACATCAATGCTCCACCTCAGTAAGTACGTGCACATCAATGCTCCACCTCAGTAAGTACGTGCACATCAATGCTCCACCTCAGTAAGTACGTGCACATCAATGCTCCACCTCAGTAAGTACGTGCACATCAATGCTCCACCTCAGTAAGTACGTGCACATCAATGCTCCACCTCAGTAAGTACGTGCACATCAATGCTCCACCTCAGTAAGTACGTGCACATCAATGCTCCACCTCAGTAAGTACGTGCACATCAATGCTCCACCTCAGTAAGTACGTGCACATCAATGCTCCACCTCAGTAAGTACGTGCACATCAATGCTCCACCTCAGTAAGTACGTGCACATCAATGCTCCACCTCAGTAAGTACGTGCACATCAATGCTCCACCTCAGTAAGTACGTGCACATCAATGCTCCACCTCAGTAAGTACGTGCACATCAATGCTCCACCTCAGTAAGTACGTGCACATCAATGCTCCACCTCAGTAAGTACGTGCACATCAATGCTCCACCTCAGTAAGTACGTGCACATCAATGCTCCACCTCAGTAAGTACGTGCACATCAATGCTCCACCTCAGTAAGTACGTGCACATCAATGCTCCACCTCAGTAAGTACGTGCACATCAATGCTCCACCTCAGTAAGTACGTGCACATCAATGCTCCACCTCAGTAAGTACGTGCACATCAATGCTCCACCTCAGTAAGTACGTGCACATCAATGCTCCACCTCAGTAAGTACGTGCACATCAATGCTCCACCTCAGTAAGTACGTGCACATCAATGCTCCACCTCAGTAAGTACGTGCACATCAATGCTCCACCTCAGTAAGTACGTGCACATCAATGCTCCACCTCAGTAAGTACGTGCACATCAATGCTCCACCTCAGTAAGTACGTGCACATCAATGCTCCACCTCAGTAAGTACGTGCACATCAATGCTCCACCTCAGTAAGTACGTGCACATCAATGCTCCACCTCAGTAAGTACGTGCACATCAATGCTCCACCTCAGTAAGTACGTGCACATCAATGCTCCACCTCAGTAAGTACGTGCACATCAATGCTCCACCTCAGTAAGTACGTGCACATCAATGCTCCACCTCAGTAAGTACGTGCACATCAATGCTCCACCTCAGTAAGTACGTGCACATCAATGCTCCACCTCAGTAAGTACGTGCACATCAATGCTCCACCTCAGTAAGTACGTGCACATCAATGCTCCACCTCAGTAAGTACGTGCACATCAATGCTCCACCTCAGTAAGTACGTGCACATCAATGCTCCACCTCAGTAAGTACGTGCACATCAATGCTCCACCTCAGTAAGTACGTGCACATCAATGCTCCACCTCAGTAAGTACGTGCACATCAATGCTCCACCTCAGTAAGTACGTGCACATCAATGCTCCACCTCAGTAAGTACGTGCACATCAATGCTCCACCTCAGTAAGTACGTGCACATCAATGCTCCACCTCAGTAAGTACGTGCACATCAATGCTCCACCTCAGTAAGTACGTGCACATCAATGCTCCACCTCAGTAAGTACGTGCACATCAATGCTCCACCTCAGTAAGTACGTGCACATCAATGCTCCACCTCAGTAAGTACGTGCACATCAATGCTCCACCTCAGTAAGTACGTGCACATCAATGCTCCACCTCAGTAAGTACGTGCACATCAATGCTCCACCTCAGTAAGTACGTGCACATCAATGCTCCACCTCAGTAAGTACGTGCACATCAATGCTCCACCTCAGTAAGTACGTGCACATCAATGCTCCACCTCAGTAAGTACGTGCACATCAATGCTCCACCTCAGTAAGTACGTGCACATCAATGCTCCACCTCAGTAAGTACGTGCACATCAATGCTCCACCTCAGTAAGTACGTGCACATCAATGCTCCACCTCAGTAAGTACGTGCACATCAATGCTCCACCTCAGTAAGTACGTGCACATCAATGCTCCACCTCAGTAAGTACGTGCACATCAATGCTCCACCTCAGTAAGTACGTGCACATCAATGCTCCACCTCAGTAAGTACGTGCACATCAATGCTCCACCTCAGTAAGTACGTGCACATCAATGCTCCACCTCAGTAAGTACGTGCACATCAATGCTCCACCTCAGTAAGTACGTGCACATCAATGCTCCACCTCAGTAAGTACGTGCACATCAATGCTCCACCTCAGTAAGTACGTGCACATCAATGCTCCACCTCAGTAAGTACGTGCACATCAATGCTCCACCTCAGTAAGTACGTGCACATCAATGCTCCACCTCAGTAAGTACGTGCACATCAATGCTCCACCTCAGTAAGTACGTGCACATCAATGCTCCACCTCAGTAAGTACGTGCACATCAATGCTCCACCTCAGTAAGTACGTGCACATCAATGCTCCACCTCAGTAAGTACGTGCACATCAATGCTCCACCTCAGTAAGTACGTGCACATCAATGCTCCACCTCAGTAAGTACGTGCACATCAATGCTCCACCTCAGTAAGTACGTGCACATCAATGCTCCACCTCAGTAAGTACGTGCACATCAATGCTCCACCTCAGTAAGTACGTGCACATCAATGCTCCACCTCAGTAAGTACGTGCACATCAATGCTCCACCTCAGTAAGTACGTGCACATCAATGCTCCACCTCAGTAAGTACGTGCACATCAATGCTCCACCTCAGTAAGTACGTGCACATCAATGCTCCACCTCAGTAAGTACGTGCACATCAATGCTCCACCTCAGTAAGTACGTGCACATCAATGCTCCACCTCAGTAAGTACGTGCACATCAATGCTCCACCTCAGTAAGTACGTGCACATCAATGCTCCACCTCAGTAAGTACGTGCACATCAATGCTCCACCTCAGTAAGTACGTGCACATCAATGCTCCACCTCAGTAAGTACGTGCACATCAATGCTCCACCTCAGTAAGTACGTGCACATCAATGCTCCACCTCAGTAAGTACGTGCACATCAATGCTCCACCTCAGTAAGTACGTGCACATCAATGCTCCACCTCAGTAAGTACGTGCACATCAATGCTCCACCTCAGTAAGTACGTGCACATCAATGCTCCACCTCAGTAAGTACGTGCACATCAATGCTCCACCTCAGTAAGTACGTGCACATCAATGCTCCACCTCAGTAAGTACGTGCACATCAATGCTCCACCTCAGTAAGTACGTGCACATCAATGCTCCACCTCAGTAAGTACGTGCACATCAATGCTCCACCTCAGTAAGTACGTGCACATCAATGCTCCACCTCAGTAAGTACGTGCACATCAATGCTCCACCTCAGTAAGTACGTGCACATCAATGCTCCACCTCAGTAAGTACGTGCACATCAATGCTCCACCTCAGTAAGTACGTGCACATCAATGCTCCACCTCAGTAAGTACGTGCACATCAATGCTCCACCTCAGTAAGTACGTGCACATCAATGCTCCACCTCAGTAAGTACGTGCACATCAATGCTCCACCTCAGTAAGTACGTGCACATCAATGCTCCACCTCAGTAAGTACGTGCACATCAATGCTCCACCTCAGTAAGTACGTGCACATCAATGCTCCACCTCAGTAAGTACGTGCACATCAATGCTCCACCTCAGTAAGTACGTGCACATCAATGCTCCACCTCAGTAAGTACGTGCACATCAATGCTCCACCTCAGTAAGTACGTGCACATCAATGCTCCACCTCAGTAAGTACGTGCACATCAATGCTCCACCTCAGTAAGTACGTGCACATCAATGCTCCACCTCAGTAAGTACGTGCACATCAATGCTCCACCTCAGTAAGTACGTGCACATCAATGCTCCACCTCAGTAAGTACGTGCACATCAATGCTCCACCTCAGTAAGTACGTGCACATCAATGCTCCACCTCAGTAAGTACGTGCACATCAATGCTCCACCTCAGTAAGTACGTGCACATCAATGCTCCACCTCAGTAAGTACGTGCACATCAATGCTCCACCTCAGTAAGTACGTGCACATCAATGCTCCACCTCAGTAAGTACGTGCACATCAATGCTCCACCTCAGTAAGTACGTGCACATCAATGCTCCACCTCAGTAAGTACGTGCACATCAATGCTCCACCTCAGTAAGTACGTGCACATCAATGCTCCACCTCAGTAAGTACGTGCACATCAATGCTCCACCTCAGTAAGTACGTGCACATCAATGCTCCACCTCAGTAAGTACGTGCACATCAATGCTCCACCTCAGTAAGTACGTGCACATCAATGCTCCACCTCAGTAAGTACGTGCACATCAATGCTCCACCTCAGTAAGTACGTGCACATCAATGCTCCACCTCAGTAAGTACGTGCACATCAATGCTCCACCTCAGTAAGTACGTGCACATCAATGCTCCACCTCAGTAAGTACGTGCACATCAATGCTCCACCTCAGTAAGTACGTGCACATCAATGCTCCACCTCAGTAAGTACGTGCACATCAATGCTCCACCTCAGTAAGTACGTGCACATCAATGCTCCACCTCAGTAAGTACGTGCACATCAATGCTCCACCTCAGTAAGTACGTGCACATCAATGCTCCACCTCAGTAAGTACGTGCACATCAATGCTCCACCTCAGTAAGTACGTGCACATCAATGCTCCACCTCAGTAAGTACGTGCACATCAATGCTCCACCTCAGTAAGTACGTGCACATCAATGCTCCACCTCAGTAAGTACGTGCACATCAATGCTCCACCTCAGTAAGTACGTGCACATCAATGCTCCACCTCAGTAAGTACGTGCACATCAATGCTCCACCTCAGTAAGTACGTGCACATCAATGCTCCACCTCAGTAAGTACGTGCACATCAATGCTCCACCTCAGTAAGTACGTGCACATCAATGCTCCACCTCAGTAAGTACGTGCACATCAATGCTCCACCTCAGTAAGTACGTGCACATCAATGCTCCACCTCAGTAAGTACGTGCACATCAATGCTCCACCTCAGTAAGTACGTGCACATCAATGCTCCACCTCAGTAAGTACGTGCACATCAATGCTCCACCTCAGTAAGTACGTGCACATCAATGCTCCACCTCAGTAAGTACGTGCACATCAATGCTCCACCTCAGTAAGTACGTGCACATCAATGCTCCACCTCAGTAAGTACGTGCACATCAATGCTCCACCTCAGTAAGTACGTGCACATCAATGCTCCACCTCAGTAAGTACGTGCACATCAATGCTCCACCTCAGTAAGTACGTGCACATCAATGCTCCACCTCAGTAAGTACGTGCACATCAATGCTCCACCTCAGTAAGTACGTGCACATCAATGCTCCACCTCAGTAAGTACGTGCACATCAATGCTCCACCTCAGTAAGTACGTGCACATCAATGCTCCACCTCAGTAAGTACGTGCACATCAATGCTCCACCTCAGTAAGTACGTGCACATCAATGCTCCACCTCAGTAAGTACGTGCACATCAATGCTCCACCTCAGTAAGTACGTGCACATCAATGCTCCACCTCAGTAAGTACGTGCACATCAATGCTCCACCTCAGTAAGTACGTGCACATCAATGCTCCACCTCAGTAAGTACGTGCACATCAATGCTCCACCTCAGTAAGTACGTGCACATCAATGCTCCACCTCAGTAAGTACGTGCACATCAATGCTCCACCTCAGTAAGTACGTGCACATCAATGCTCCACCTCAGTAAGTACGTGCACATCAATGCTCCACCTCAGTAAGTACGTGCACATCAATGCTCCACCTCAGTAAGTACGTGCACATCAATGCTCCACCTCAGTAAGTACGTGCACATCAATGCTCCACCTCAGTAAGTACGTGCACATCAATGCTCCACCTCAGTAAGTACGTGCACATCAATGCTCCACCTCAGTAAGTACGTGCACATCAATGCTCCACCTCAGTAAGTACGTGCACATCAATGCTCCACCTCAGTAAGTACGTGCACATCAATGCTCCACCTCAGTAAGTACGTGCACATCAATGCTCCACCTCAGTAAGTACGTGCACATCAATGCTCCACCTCAGTAAGTACGTGCACATCAATGCTCCACCTCAGTAAGTACGTGCACATCAATGCTCCACCTCAGTAAGTACGTGCACATCAATGCTCCACCTCAGTAAGTACGTGCACATCAATGCTCCACCTCAGTAAGTACGTGCACATCAATGCTCCACCTCAGTAAGTACGTGCACATCAATGCTCCACCTCAGTAAGTACGTGCACATCAATGCTCCACCTCAGTAAGTACGTGCACATCAATGCTCCACCTCAGTAAGTACGTGCACATCAATGCTCCACCTCAGTAAGTACGTGCACATCAATGCTCCACCTCAGTAAGTACGTGCACATCAATGCTCCACCTCAGTAAGTACGTGCACATCAATGCTCCACCTCAGTAAGTACGTGCACATCAATGCTCCACCTCAGTAAGTACGTGCACATCAATGCTCCACCTCAGTAAGTACGTGCACATCAATGCTCCACCTCAGTAAGTACGTGCACATCAATGCTCCACCTCAGTAAGTACGTGCACATCAATGCTCCACCTCAGTAAGTACGTGCACATCAATGCTCCACCTCAGTAAGTACGTGCACATCAATGCTCCACCTCAGTAAGTACGTGCACATCAATGCTCCACCTCAGTAAGTACGTGCACATCAATGCTCCACCTCAGTAAGTACGTGCACATCAATGCTCCACCTCAGTAAGTACGTGCACATCAATGCTCCACCTCAGTAAGTACGTGCACATCAATGCTCCACCTCAGTAAGTACGTGCACATCAATGCTCCACCTCAGTAAGTACGTGCACATCAATGCTCCACCTCAGTAAGTACGTGCACATCAATGCTCCACCTCAGTAAGTACGTGCACATCAATGCTCCACCTCAGTAAGTACGTGCACATCAATGCTCCACCTCAGTAAGTACGTGCACATCAATGCTCCACCTCAGTAAGTACGTGCACATCAATGCTCCACCTCAGTAAGTACGTGCACATCAATGCTCCACCTCAGTAAGTACGTGCACATCAATGCTCCACCTCAGTAAGTACGTGCACATCAATGCTCCACCTCAGTAAGTACGTGCACATCAATGCTCCACCTCAGTAAGTACGTGCACATCAATGCTCCACCTCAGTAAGTACGTGCACATCAATGCTCCACCTCAGTAAGTACGTGCACATCAATGCTCCACCTCAGTAAGTACGTGCACATCAATGCTCCACCTCAGTAAGTACGTGCACATCAATGCTCCACCTCAGTAAGTACGTGCACATCAATGCTCCACCTCAGTAAGTACGTGCACATCAATGCTCCACCTCAGTAAGTACGTGCACATCAATGCTCCACCTCAGTAAGTACGTGCACATCAATGCTCCACCTCAGTAAGTACGTGCACATCAATGCTCCACCTCAGTAAGTACGTGCACATCAATGCTCCACCTCAGTAAGTACGTGCACATCAATGCTCCACCTCAGTAAGTACGTGCACATCAATGCTCCACCTCAGTAAGTACGTGCACATCAATGCTCCACCTCAGTAAGTACGTGCACATCAATGCTCCACCTCAGTAAGTACGTGCACATCAATGCTCCACCTCAGTAAGTACGTGCACATCAATGCTCCACCTCAGTAAGTACGTGCACATCAATGCTCCACCTCAGTAAGTACGTGCACATCAATGCTCCACCTCAGTAAGTACGTGCACATCAATGCTCCACCTCAGTAAGTACGTGCACATCAATGCTCCACCTCAGTAAGTACGTGCACATCAATGCTCCACCTCAGTAAGTACGTGCACATCAATGCTCCACCTCAGTAAGTACGTGCACATCAATGCTCCACCTCAGTAAGTACGTGCACATCAATGCTCCACCTCAGTAAGTACGTGCACATCAATGCTCCACCTCAGTAAGTACGTGCACATCAATGCTCCACCTCAGTAAGTACGTGCACATCAATGCTCCACCTCAGTAAGTACGTGCACATCAATGCTCCACCTCAGTAAGTACGTGCACATCAATGCTCCACCTCAGTAAGTACGTGCACATCAATGCTCCACCTCAGTAAGTACGTGCACATCAATGCTCCACCTCAGTAAGTACGTGCACATCAATGCTCCACCTCAGTAAGTACGTGCACATCAATGCTCCACCTCAGTAAGTACGTGCACATCAATGCTCCACCTCAGTAAGTACGTGCACATCAATGCTCCACCTCAGTAAGTACGTGCACATCAATGCTCCACCTCAGTAAGTACGTGCACATCAATGCTCCACCTCAGTAAGTACGTGCACATCAATGCTCCACCTCAGTAAGTACGTGCACATCAATGCTCCACCTCAGTAAGTACGTGCACATCAATGCTCCACCTCAGTAAGTACGTGCACATCAATGCTCCACCTCAGTAAGTACGTGCACATCAATGCTCCACCTCAGTAAGTACGTGCACATCAATGCTCCACCTCAGTAAGTACGTGCACATCAATGCTCCACCTCAGTAAGTACGTGCACATCAATGCTCCACCTCAGTAAGTACGTGCACATCAATGCTCCACCTCAGTAAGTACGTGCACATCAATGCTCCACCTCAGTAAGTACGTGCACATCAATGCTCCACCTCAGTAAGTACGTGCACATCAATGCTCCACCTCAGTAAGTACGTGCACATCAATGCTCCACCTCAGTAAGTACGTGCACATCAATGCTCCACCTCAGTAAGTACGTGCACATCAATGCTCCACCTCAGTAAGTACGTGCACATCAATGCTCCACCTCAGTAAGTACGTGCACATCAATGCTCCACCTCAGTAAGTACGTGCACATCAATGCTCCACCTCAGTAAGTACGTGCACATCAATGCTCCACCTCAGTAAGTACGTGCACATCAATGCTCCACCTCAGTAAGTACGTGCACATCAATGCTCCACCTCAGTAAGTACGTGCACATCAATGCTCCACCTCAGTAAGTACGTGCACATCAATGCTCCACCTCAGTAAGTACGTGCACATCAATGCTCCACCTCAGTAAGTACGTGCACATCAATGCTCCACCTCAGTAAGTACGTGCACATCAATGCTCCACCTCAGTAAGTACGTGCACATCAATGCTCCACCTCAGTAAGTACGTGCACATCAATGCTCCACCTCAGTAAGTACGTGCACATCAATGCTCCACCTCAGTAAGTACGTGCACATCAATGCTCCACCTCAGTAAGTACGTGCACATCAATGCTCCACCTCAG
>NC_092289.1:14070777-14093277 GCF_036320965.1 Panulirus ornatus | reverse complement strand
GACATAGAGAGAGAGAGAGAGAGAGAGAGAGAGAGAGAGAGAGAGAGAGAGAGAGAGAGAGAGAGAGAGAGAGAGATGGAGATCAAATAAGCAACTCCGTTTTATTTGGCTTTATTGTATCATCAAGATCGTAATCAACAAACACACACACACACACACACACACACACACACACACACACACACACACACACACACACACACACACACACACATATACACACACACACACACACACATACACACACACACACACACACACACACATTCTACCAGCATCTGTGGCTCATCTCATTACCCTCTACACGTCCCTCAACACCAGACTGGCTTTATACAATTCCACCCTCTGACCTACATAGATATAGAGTTCTATACAAAACAAGAGAATGTCAAAACTGCTGCATCGATGAATATCCAGGTAAAAGAAAGCATTCATCTTTATCTTATATTCTTTAGTTGATTTTATCCCATTCAGCAAAGTGTTGCTTAGCTGGTGTGTGGTTGTTTAACGAGTGTGACATGTGTTGCGTCTTGGGAGCAGGTGGAGGATGTGGAGGGTCGCTCTTCGCCCGTAAGTGGAGTTCCCTCACCAGTCCGGGGTATCCTGGACCCTCGCCTACAGGACGGGATTGCGTCTATACCATTGCCGTGCCTCCGGACAAGCACGTCGCCCTAATGTTTGATAGTAAGTGTTGCTTGCATTGCTCTCTGTATCTCTTTTCTTGCTTTTCTTATTCTTGGGTTAGTTGAAATGTGTGTGTGTGTGTGTGTGTGTGGTTGCTCGGACGGCGGGACTCAAGTGTGATGTTGGGATTTAAATAACTTTGTTAAGTACCTGGCACCTGATGAGGTGGGATTGTCTCCACGAAACATGTCGTGCCACATGTATAGAAAAATTACACGTTAAATAGAATTGTATGAGCTCTTACTGAAGTCCAATTCACCTTGATATATATATATAAACTTCAACATTCAAGGCTTACCATACAAATCTTAACCACTAAGTGCCTTTTCAGCGATTAGCATATCCTTATACTGCTTTTTCTCCCTCGTTTTCCAGCACTGGACTTCACTGGACCTGGCGGTTGCAACTCTACATTCCTGGAAATGTACGACGTGAACCTATTTGGCCACCCGAATCTAATCAACACCTTGTGTGGCCACGTAAATGCTTTTTCTTTTGCTTCAGTTTTGTTTTGTTAAGCAGCTACTAGGACACCAATTGCTTTACAACTAAGAAAATACAAGAGCTTATTGTCTACGAGTTTGTGATCATAATTCTACTATCTAGGAACACAGTAGCCAAGTAGCTCAGATCATAGACGGCCTGAGTCAACTCAGATCAGACCCACTTTACTCTTTATTCAGGGAACGTCGTCACCAGGCCAAACATCACTGACGTTCCAATAACATTTCTATGACATGATAACATGAATATGATACCAAGGTGTATGAAAAAGGCACTCAGGACACGTGGGTTAGCCCAGACGTCAGAATACATAAATTAGACATCAGAATACATGAATCAGACACCATAATACATGAATTAAACATTAGGTTAGATGAATTAGACACCAGGTTTATATGAATTAGACATCAAAATACATGAATTGGACATCATTATATTCAAATTAGACAACAGAATGCATGAATTAGACTTCAGAATACATGAATTAGACATCAAAATCCATAATTAAGACATCATTATGTATAAATCATACATCAAAATGCATGAAATAGACATCAAAATAGGTGAATTAGACATCAGTGTATGTGAATTAGACATGGGAATACGTAAGGAAATCATAAAACAAGGTCCGTTGACTGTTCACCACAAGAGTACCTCCTACATCCAATAATTCGCATATATTTCACTCATTATTGTATTCACTTCTGCAGGAGGACGTGGCAGAACACCTCTCCCCCGGCAGTAGGATGGTGTTGCGCTACGTGATGGGAGGCCCCTCGGGTGAGGTGACTGGCCAGGGGTGGTCGGTGAGCGTCAACCCCGGCATGCCACATGAGTCTACTGGTGGGTAGCGGAGCTTAAGATAAAGGAGTCAGGTGTTGTTCTTGACGGGCCAGGTGTCTAGGATCAGGTGTGCTGGGCCAGGTGTCTGGAATCAGGTGTGCTGAGCTAGGTGTTTAGGATCAGGTGTGCTGGGCCAAGTGTCTAGGATCAGGTGTGTTGGGCCAGGTGTCTAGGATCAGGTGTGCTGGGCCAGGTGTCTAGAATCAGGTGTGCTGGGCCAGGTGTCTAGGATCAGGTGTGAAGGCCAGGTGTTTAGGATCAGGTATGCTTATAAGACAAGGGGCCTTGGTGACTAAGTGTGTTAGATCAGAACACACGAGAGAGAGAGAGAGAGAGAGAGAGAGAGAGAGAGAGAGAGAGAGAGAGAGAGAGAGAGAGAGAGAGAGAGCCAGGTGTGTCTAGTATCCGGTGTGTTGATGAGGCTAGGGACTAGGGCCAAGTGTATCAGTCACAATAAACTTGAGCGGAGTCAGGTATATATGCCAGAAAGCTTAAGGCGCTGAAGCCAACATATATATATATATATATATTTATATATATATATATATATATATATATATATATATATATATATATATATATATATATATATATATATATATATTTATATATATATATATATATATATATATATATATATATATATATATATATATATATATATATATATATATATATATATATATATTCCTATGAGTCCACGGGGAAAATGAAACACGAAAAGTTCCCAAGTGCACTTTCGTGTAATAATCACATCATCAGGGGAGACACAAGAGAGAAATATAACAGTCAGTTGATATACATCGAAGAGACGAAGCTAGGACGCCATTTGGTAAACATGTGATTACCAAATGGCGTCCTAGCTTCGTCTCTTCGATGTATATCAACTGACTATCATATTTCTCTCTTGTGTCTCCCCTGATGATGTGATTATTACACGAAAGTGCACTTGGGAACTTTTCGTGTTTCATTTTCCCCGTGGACTCATAGGAATATCTCGATCACGCGCAAAATTGTGATCCTTTCCAATATATATATATATATATATATATATATATATATATATATATATATATATATATATATATATATATATAACTGACTTATAACAATTCTTTTTCGTCTTTCAAGTGTTTGAATCTCCGGAAGGAAATGCTTCTACAGAATGATCATCACGACCTCGCTTCTTGATGGACGGTCCTCCGCTGCAGGCCCTCTGCTCTTCCAGATGGAACTCGACACATCAGACATCTCGAAACATATTGGCCGATTCCCCGAGACACTGACGTATCGGTAAATTCCTCCCCCTCCTAGCGTCGTTCCTGGGGATGGTAATAACTAGCTTTCTCACTTGACCTGACGGCGACGTCGCCGTTCTCGTCTGTCGTCCTGATCAGTTGTCGTTGTCGTGGTGTCTCGTGATTTCTCAACTCCTTAGCCTAATGTTGGCTAGCTGTCCATTGCCCAGATAGACTCGGGTATCTTCTCTATCTTCCAGTCTCGGGGTCGCTCAACTTTTCTCGCAATGTCTACCTCTGTAGGCCAGCCAACACTGACCAGTTGAACCTGAAAGTCTTGATAACTGTGCAAGTCGGGACGTTGGGACTGTGCGATACCTGAAGGTGACGAAGGAGAATTCTCAGTCACCGGCGGATATCGCACAGGCTCACAGTTTACCCAGTACAGTTAAGGCAATACCCAGTTACAGATCCAGCCATATGCTCAGGTTTGAGTGTGCACTTTAGCCATACACAGTTAAAAACTGAGTAAAGTTCTGAGCTTGTATAGCAGCTCTTTAATCTTAGTAAGTTGAAAATCTCCGGAAGTGTTTGAATGCCAATGGTTTCCCCTAACCTCCTATGCATTTGTATTTCTAAACGATGATTCATTAACTCGCTATGAATCTGCACTGACTCTTGACTCGCAAACCTAATACCTGTGATAAACCTAGATCATGAACCCTAAACTTGTGGCTACATTTCACTTTCCTGTCATCCCATCTATGAATCTTTCATTGTGTGACCACTAATGAGCATCATTCTCTTATTTTATGGCCCATTCGTGACTCTGGGGCATCCTTAGCAATCACCTAACCCGTTAAAGTGAGTGATTACGAGGTGATTATGTAGTACCTGTGTTGAATTACATCAAAAGAACCGAGTTCTTTGCGTCTCTACACAATACTCAAAGATTGTTTTCTTGAAATGAAATCTGATACAGCCACATTAACATCAACAGATATGCTTATCAAAAGTTTGAAAGATACGATGCTTTGATAACCTTTGAACACTGGAGTGTGTGTGTGTATATATATATATATATATATATATATATATATATATATATATATATATATATATATATATATATATATATATATGAAGGTGAAGTCGCACTTCAAGAGGAGTCCATGCAATTTTATTCAACATGTAATTTTTCTATACAAGTGGCACGACATGCTTCGTGGAGACAATCCACCTCATCAGGTACCCGTACTAAACAAAGTTATTTCAATCCCATCACACTTGAGTCCCGCCGTCCAACACCAATCTGTATAGACCAACCACTGTCCGCTTTGTCTGGCAGTAACTGTTGTAAGGGAGAGTGATTAAGGGGGGTCACGTGGCGGGTGTTGACCTGGGTAGCTGTGTATGTGTCTTGAACAACTTTTATGTTTTCGTGTTTTGTCAATTCTCTCATAATCATTTGGTTAATGCTAGGATGGGCTTTAAAATTGCCTGGGGACAAATTAAAGTTTTTAGTATCAGCAATCAAGACAGATTCAATGACGTTACGTGTGACATAATCAGCAGAGGGGTATAGAATAACGGGATTTTCAAGATCTATGGGGTGATCATTTTCATGACAATGTTTAGCGATCGCATTTTTGTGGTCATCCCTGCGTACTGCGTGAAGGCGCCAATAACACGTATCTTTAGATTGATATTATCCCAATTGGTTTGTGAACAAAGCTTACTGGAAAGCTAGGAAGACTTTTTATGCTTCTTGGAACAAAAATGTGACAAATAAGGATAAGTTTAAATGTTTAGTGTTGCCCTATTCTCCCAACTCGGCTAATCTAAGACATGTTCTAAAAACAGTGCTTGTAATGTTGCTTTTCAGTACAATAACACCATCAGTAAGCCCTTGATAAATAGTAGGCCAAATCATAAAGTAATTGGGAGTGTTTACGTCGTCAAATGAAAGACATGTAAAGATATTTATATAAGCCAGACAGGTAAACTGTAACGGAGAGGTGTTATTGGCACCGTCATGCAGTACGCAGGGATGACCACAAAAATGCGATCGCTAAACATTGTCATGAAAATGATCACCCCATAGATCTTGAAAATCCTGTTATTCTATACCCCTCTGCTGATTATGCCACGCGTAACGTCATTGAATCTGTCATAATTGCTTATGCTAAGAACTTTAATTTGTCCACAGGCAACTCTAAAGTCCATCCTAGCATAAACCAAATCATTATGGGAGCAGTGACAAAACACGAAACCATAAAAAAATATTTGTTCAAGACACACCCAGCTACCCATGTCAACCCACCACGTGACCTCCTTAACTACTCTTCCTTACAACGGTTACTGCCAGACAAAGCAGACAGTAGTTGGTCTGTACAGATTGGTGCTGGACGGCGGGACTCAAGTGTGATGTTGGGATTTAAATAACTTTGTTAAGTGCGGGTACCTGATGAGGTGGATTGCCTCCACGAAACATGTCGTGCCACATGTATAGAAAAATTACATGTTAAATAAAATTGTATGAACTCGTACTGAAGTGCGATTTCACCTTCATACTATCATTACGGACTAGTATGATCATCATCATTATTATATATATGTAATGTGATCTGAGAGCACCTATATTCATCTAAATATAAAAGTTAAGTGTTCTTGATCACTAACATAAAGAACTATATTGTTTATTCATTTTCCCTTACCTCTTATTAGACACCAAATTTTTTCCGCACGTAATGTGGCTGTATTTAGTACCTTTGTGATATATCCACCCAACTGAATCATATATGTATAAATGAGGTTTAATTATACAACTAATAAAAGTGTCCACTTGAATTCGTGTTTCATTTCCCTTCACTATATGTACACAATCATTTCTATGGAGTGTGATGGAGGGTTATAAACTTTATGGTTATAAAGAGGGAGTTGAGCTGTGATGGTGAGCTGGAAATCAGCGTTAAGGAAAGCGAGAAAAAGCTCTACTGTAGAGAAGGAAATATCAAGCCAGGTTTGTGGCCGGGATGAGCCTGGTGGTAAGGGAATGACCAGAGCTGACTCATTATCATCGTACAAGGATGTGATTCAGGAAAGCTGGGGATGTTGAAAAGAAAACGAGAGTTTGTTATTTCATTGAACCAACAGAGATGAGATATTTTCTTGGAAGGGTTAGCGGGAAGGGTTAGTGGGAAGGGTTCGAGACTCCTGCGTTGCATCGACGTGTCGTTGTTGTGTTGCAGGAGGTACTGGAGTGGGTAGGTAAATGCCTACGGGGCGTTGGGAGTGTGTGTGTGTTAAACAGCGGACGTGACTACGGGCAAAGGGGAGGGGAAGGAGGCCAGGATTGTGGGGTGCTCTCTCTCTCTCTCTCTCTCTCTCTCTCTCTCTCTCTCTCTGCCGGGGGTAAGCCTGCTGCTGCTGCAGTCAGCTGCCGCAGTGTGCAGTGTGGCGCTACCCGGGACGCACCACCAGACTCCACCACCACCTTCCCGTCACGTCGCCGCCACAGAGCCGTCTGCCTCCCTCTCTCTCTCTCTACTCCACCACTACCCATCATCACCACCACCGCCACCACTGTCTGCGCTGCCAGCCTCACGACTCCAGCATCGTCTCCCTCAGTAGCCTGCGTCCACCGTCTCCTCCGTCCTCCTCCTCCACTTCCTCCTCCCCCTACACTTAGGGCCACGCCCCAGCATTGGCAGCGGCAGGCAGGACCGGTTGCGAAACACACACACACACACAGCCTGCAGAAGGGGAAGATCCGCTCTGGTAATATTGCTACCTTCATATCATTGATGTTCGCATGATGTGAGGCTGTTATCAAACTTTCATTTTCTTTCATAATTCTATAATTTTTTTTTCTTTTTTGGCGGGGGTCCAAGTGATATTTGGTGTATGCTTAGCCTTAAAACCTACCCTGGCTCTCTGATCTCTATATCTCATTTGCTGACTTTCTCTCTTATTTACTCTCTCAGATGTGTTTTACGCTGCAGTCTATACGAAAATACATGTATACGTGATGCTAATGGGTCGTTTACAGGTTGGGTTATTTACGTGTATACACCTATGATCATGTATCTTCTAATACGTGTGTTTGTTTATATGTATTTCTGTATCTTCTTCATAGGTTTTCCTTTGACCTCGATGTGCCAGTGTGTGTATATACATACTCATTTGCCCAACCCCACGTATGATTATGTATTTTCTAATACATGTGTTTGTTTATATATATTTCTGTATCTTCTTCATAGGTTTTCCTTTGACCTCGATGTGCCAGTGTGTGTATATACATACTCATTTGCCCAACCCCACGTATGATTATGTATTTTCTAATACATGTGTTTGTTTATATATATTTCTGTATCTTCTTCATAGGTTTTCCTTTGACCTCGATGTGCCAGTGTGTGTATATACATACTCATTTGCCCAACCCCACGTATGATTATGTATTTTCTAATACATGTGTTTGTTTATATATATTTCTGTATCTTCTTCATAGGTTTTCCTTTGACCTCGATGTGCCAGTGTGTGTATATACATACTCATTTGCCCAACCGAGAGACTTATAAGTGAAAGTAGTGTAGGTTTCCATGACGTGTCCAGGGTACACACACATATGTGTCTGAGTGACTGTGTTTTGTTACGTGCAATGACCACACGGATATTCACGTTCCTCGATGCTCTCACGAATATCCACGTTCCCTACCGTTCTCACGGACGTTCACGTACGTTAACATACGGTTGATGGATGTGGACTATATTTAACCGCCAAGTAGCATTATTTTCAGAGGAGTTTGCTTGTTATAAGACCCAGGAGTGAACAGCTGCAGGGCCAAGTTGATGGAGGAGGTGATCCTACACACTACCAGTCGCCGAATACTTAGAAAATCAGGATTACTTAAGTTTCAAATGGAATTTGATGTCTTTTGTGTGAGATCCTAGCGTTGGCAATGACAACAGAAAATGGGGATCTTCAGAGCTAGCAATGACGATAGAAAATGTAGGCTGAGTCAAGGCTCAGTTGCGAATGTAAACTGCCTTGTGGTAGTTTGTGTGGCGGCTTTTACAGCGGCAGTTTTTATCTGATTATAACATGTTGAACGTGTGAAAGAATGCACCGCGTTTTATATTTTCCCCGTGAGAGAGAGAGAGAGAGAGAGAGAGAGAGAGAGAGAGAGAGAGAGAGAGAGAGAGAGAGAGAGAGAGAGAGAGAGAGAGAGAGAGAGCTGAGGGTGCTCTCGCGAGAGATGGGTAACCCTGAGTACATCTTTCACTGTGAGTCAAACTCGATGACGGGTCTACCAGTGTAATGGTGGTTGGGTTAAGGTATTGTAATGCTGGCAGCGGCAGTCGTAGTCTGTTGGGGGTTGGTGACGGACTGTGATAGAGAATGTCATTGTGAATGTTCGTACGTGATTTGTGATCGTCAGTGATCGTGTTCGTTCGTAATAGTCATGGCCAGTGAGGCCCGTGTATCATATTTTTTCATTTTCTGTGGTCAAGTACAGCAAGCTGTCGGTAATGGAAATAGTGCATGGTTGCACCTGATCGAGACAGTGACAGACATGGTTGTCGATACTACTGCTTCTTGTGTTATTAGAGTGAGTACCTCCCCAGTACGTGCGAGATTAGATATTTGATGTGAAAAATGCACAGTAGATTACGTCCAAAGGTTCTCACTTGCATTGCTCGTCATACGTGGGTTTTTTCTCCCCCGCGAGAAGTGGAACTGATATGTTGCAATGGAGATGCGAACAACATGTTCCTGAGGTAAGAATGACGATTATACGATTATTTCCCACCTCAGTGAGGTAGTGCCTGAGACAGACGAAGAGGCGCCACATTCGCTCACATCCATTCTCCAGTTGTCATGTGCAAAACATCGAAACCATGGATCCTTATTCCCTACCAGTTATCATAGACCTTTCCATGATATCCCCTGACCGCGTTACATGCCTTGGTTCAGTCCAATAATAGCACGTCGACCCCCGTATTCTACATTGTTCCAATTCACTGTATCCTGTGCAGGCCTTTCACCATTCTGCATGTTCAGCCCCTGCTCAGTCAAATTCTTTTTCTCTCCATCCTTCCACCTCCAGTTTGGTCTCCCCTTTCTCCTTGTCCTCTCTACTTTTGACAGATATGTCCACTCGCTCAACTTTTCCTCATTCAATCTCCCCATATGATCATTCCATTTTGGCACACCCTCCTCAGCTCCTTCAACCACACTTTATCTATTACCTCGCCTCTGTCTTACCGTTGCGTTACTGACTCGATCACACCACCCTACACCACAAATACATAGTCCTCAAATATTTCATATCCAACACATCCATCCACCTTCCTCCGCGCATCCTCATCTATAGACCATGCCTCGCACCCATACAACACCGTTGGGACTGCTATGCCTTCAAATATACCCATTCTAATCCTCCAAGATACGACCTCTCTTTCCACAACTTTTTCAGTGCTTTTATTTACATTTACTCTCAACGTCCTCCCTTCACACACACTTCCAAAACGCATCATCTTCCACAGTTTCTGTCTCGTCAACAAGCAACAGTTGACTTTACCATGCCCCTTCATCTCTGGAGGTAATGGGAGGTCGTGAAGGAAGAGACTGAAGAGGATTGGAGAAAGGACTGTTCCTTGAGGAACTCCACTGTAGAGTTTAGGTGTTTTAGAGGGAAAACCAGTGTGTGAGCGACTCTGGCGCGGCGGCCGGCTATGAAACTGGCAAACCACTTTAATGCCATTGTTGTTGAATCTGGTACCAAGTATCGTTTTCCAGAGGAAGTGTCGAACAGTTTCAAAAGTTTTGTTGTTGCTGTTGTCTATTGTCACTAGTTGTGTGTGTGTGGGATGGGAGTGGTGGTGACTGGCGGATACCATCTCGGATGTGCCGTGTGGAGTGTGCGTGTGTTTGTGTGTGTGTGTTGTAGAGTTGGTGGTGCAGTGGTTCAGTTTGAAGCCACGTTTCGTAGGTGAGTGTAGGACGCAGCACCGTTGAACCGTACGTTATGAGGATCAATTTCACAAACTTAGATTCGAGAGCCCTAACTAGGAATCCTTGGAGTATGTTATCCTTTTGTAATGCGTGTGTGCGCTGCTTACTTGGCTTTAGGTCACCCGAGATCATTACACCAAAGTCCTTTTCCTCATTTATCCATCGTAGCTTAGAATTCCTATCGTAAGTAGATACAGTGTGTTTCTGTGTTGGTCTGTATTCTGTGTGTGCTTGTGTTTGTATTTGTCTATGTGACTGTAATTGTGTCTTTTCTGTTGTTGTTGTCATTGTTATGTGTGTGTGTGTGTGTGTGTGTGTGTGTTTCTCTTGTGGCTCTCCCGTGTGTACAAGTGATTACATATGTGTATATTTCGATGCATCAGTCTATATGATATTTTTCCTTTGGCACATTACCTACTTTGCTGGTATGAGACCCTCATTATCCCCGCTGGAGAAAGTGGCATTTTGATTTACGACTCTCTTCACACACTGTCATGGCCTCGCTGGCTGATCCCGGTCTAAAATTCCCCCATCACGCGACCTACCACAGCAACAGTATCTACCGTCAACGGTGTGTTGCCTTGATTCCAGCCTTCCTGTTTATCTCATATATTCTCTTAGATTCCTTTTTCATTTACATGGGTTGGCTAGCTAGCACACACATGGGGTGGATCAAGTGCATACATGGGATGGATCGAGTTCATACATAGGGTTGAGTGTATACATGGGGTGGAGCGAGTGTATACATGGGAAGTGAGTGCATACATGGGGTAGAGCGAGTGCATACATGGGGTGGATCAAGTGCATACATGGGTGGATCAGGTGCATACGTGGGTGAATCAAGTGCATACATGGGGTGGATCAAGTGCATACATGGGGTGGATCAAGTGCATACATGGGTGGATCAGGTGCATACGTGGGTGAATCAAGTGCATACATGGGGTGGATCAAGTGCATACATGAGGTGGATCAAGTGCGTACATGGGTGGATCAGGTACATGGGGTGGCAAAGCAACTGCACACGTGGGATGGATCAGACATATACATGGGGTGGATCACATTGCAACCATGGGTTATATAAAGTGCATACACAGAGTGAATACATGGGGTGAGTCAAGTGTATGTGTGGACCATTTTCCAGGGGAAAAAATGTTTCTCTCATTCCATCATCACACACCAGCAACAGGGATTGGACTCCCCCCAGTTTTTTCTTGGACAGACTTGCAACCACGGCCCACCCTACCCTCACACAACTTTCCTCTAAAAGCAAAACTTTGCCGCTTGAGTATGTCTCTCTCTCTCTCTCTCTCTCTCTCTCTCTCTCTCTCTCTCTCTCTCTCTCTCTCTCTCTCTCTCTCTCTCTCTCTCCACCGTAACCAGCAGTAACTTCACTCACGTAGCTTTAAACTGCCAGATTATCCTATCCCCTTCTCATGACTGAATTCATTTATCTACCATTTACTCAACATTATTATTCATTATCATAACTCCATGTGATGCTTCCTCCCCCTCCCCACTCTCGTCTCCACTCCTCACTTCCATATTGCCTCAACCATCTTCAACATCACAGATTCCGCCATATACCTTCCCAACCTCACTTACGTACCTCCTGTTATCATTTCATCATCACAACGTGACTCACCCTCACAACCTTCCATCACCACCCATGCCATTCCCGTGATCCTCACCCACCCTCCATTTCCTAACGTAAAAAACAAACCCCCTCTCTCATGATTCACCCGCCCTGCACCGGACGGTCATACCCATCCAATATATTTAAAGCTGATCCTCTCGGCCTGTGTCATTGTAGGATCTTCGATCCCTCAGGATTGAGATCCAACTCGGATTTAGCTTTCCCCTGATATCATCATCATCAGGAGCCTGGCTCTCCCTCATGCATGCTCCGGCCTGGACGTAACGTACGAATGTACATTTTGGGTCGACCTCCAGGTTTCATGGACCAGTGAAGCCTATGTTCGTATTTCACGTGCCGTGTTTTGGTCTTAAACCACAGCCAGGGCCAAACGCTTCCCAGTGCACGTGAATAGAATCCGTCCGTCATTTTGAGCGAGACTCGAACATCCCAGCGGGGCTAAACGTTCTCTTACAAAGCGAGAATGAATAATGTTCGTATAATTTAATGATTTTGCAAAAGGAGAGGTCCTATCCCTCATTCATTCCCCCCCCTCGCTCGTATGCCTGATATCTTTTTATACATATTTCATTCTATTTCTCCTTCTCTCTCTCTCTCTCCTCCAGCACGCTCTTCTTTTCTCTCTCCTCTGCCAGCCATTTTCTGTCTGTGTGTCTCTTCACTAGCTTACCACAATTACTCTCATCATTTGACTTGGCCAGCAATGTTTGACTCGTCTCTATTAATAAGCTTTATCACATAACTCTCATCATTCCCTTCATGATTTATTCATATCCTTAATTCCATTTATTTTCTTTCCCACTGCCTACCTTTGCAGATTTCGTTAATATTCATTTTCATAGAATCTAAATTTGAAATGACATTAACATGACGTACAGAATGCTGCACTTCGTCCCTCTTTGGCCATGACTGATTTTGGATATCTTCATGTACGTCCCTCACAAACTAGTACCGAATAATGTCTTTTCTCATACGATACTTGGAGAAAACATTAAGCAAGTTGCATACCAGTGAGTGTTTGTGATAGACAAAAAAGAAAAACAAAATGCTCCTTTCCATATCATTTGAAGAAAAACTCCTGTGTTCAGTTGATTTGTTCAGATAAGGCCCTTGCTTTACCATTGGTGTTTCCTCTAAGTTGCTTCCTGTTGTGCACTGCGTCGTAGTAGAGTCGACAACACCTTGTTTCAGAGGAGGACGAAGTCGCCTGGCATGACAGATCATGCCAATGGGGAGGGTGATGGAGTGGGAGGAAGGAAGGGGAGGTTGTGGTATTTGTAAATTAACATTGATGACAAGATGAAACCATGAGGTGACGCCGTGTGTAATGACCCTTAACGAGTTAGATAGATTGATTTGTTCTTTATGTTAACTAAGACAGCACGGGCAACTGAATGTCCAAATCAAGGCCATCTTATCAACATACACACACACACACACACACACACATATACTTACAAACTCACGTATTCCCTGCGTGTCGTAGAAGGCGACTAAAAGGGAAGGGAGCGGGGGGGCTGGAAATCCTCCCCTCTCGTTTTTAATTTTCCAAAAGAAGGAACAGAGAAGGGGGCCAAGTGAGGATATTCCCTCAGGGGCTCAGTCCTCTGTTCTTGATGCTACCTCGCTGGCGCGGGAAATGGCGAATAGTGTGAAAAAAAAAAAAAAATATGATAGAGTTGATAGAGATGCTCTGTGGAAGGTATTAAGAATATATGGTGTGGGAGGCAAGTTGTTAAAAGCAGTGAAAAGTTTTTATCGAGGATGTAAGGCATGTGTACGTGTAGGAAGAGAGGAAAGTGATTGGTTCTCAGTGAATGTAGGTTTGCGGCAGGGGTGTGTGATGTCTCCATGGTTGTTTAATTTGTTTATGGATGGGGTTGTAAGGGAGGTAAATGCAAGAGTCCTGGAAAGAGGGGCAAGTATGAAGTCTGTTGGGGATGAGAGAGCTTGGGAAGTGAGTCAGTTGTTGTTCGCTGATGATACAGCGCTGGTGGCTGATTCATGTGAGAAACTGCAGAAGCTGGTGACTGAGTTTGGTAAAGTGTGTGGAAGAAGAAAGTTGAGAGTAAATGTGAATAAGAGCAAGGTTATTAGGTACAGTAGGGGTGAGGGTCAAGTCAATTGGGAGGTGAGTTTGAATGGAGAAAAACTGGAGGAAGTGAAGTGTTTTAGATATCTGGGAGTGGATCTGTCAGCGGATGGAACCATGGAAGCGGAAGTGGATCATAGGGTGGGGGAGGGGGCGAAAATTTTGGGAGCCTTGAAAAATGTGTGGAAGTCGAGAACATTATCTCGGAAAGCAAAAATGGGTATGTTTGAGGGAATAGTGGTTCCAACAATGTTGTATGGTTGCGAGGCGTGGGCTATGGATAGATTTGTGCGTAGGAGGATGGATGTGCTGGAAATGAGATGTTTGAGGACAATGTGTGGTGTGAGGTGGTTTGATCGAGTAAGTAACGTAAGGGTAAGAGAGATGTGTGGAAATAAAAAGAGCGTGGTTGAGAGAGCAGAAGAGGGTGTTTTGAAATGGTTTGGGCACATGGAGAGAATGAGTGAGGAGAGATTGACCAAGAGGATATATGTGTCGGAGGTGGAGGGAACGAGGAGAAGAGGGAGACCAAATTGGAGGTGGAAAGATGGAGTGAAAAAGATTTTGTGTGATCGGGGCCTGAACATGCAGGAGGGTGAAAGGAGGGCAAGAAATAGAGTGAATTGGAGTCATGTGGTATACAGGGGTTGACGTGTTGTCAGTGGATTGAAGCAAGGCATGTGAAGCGTCTGGGGTAAACCATGGAAAGCTGTGTAGGTATGTATATTTGCGTGTGTGGACGTGTATATGTACATGTGTATGGGGGGGGGGGGGTTGGGCCATTTCTTTCGTCTGTTTCCTTGCGCTACCTCGCAAACGCGGGAGACAGCGACAAAGTATAAAAAAAAAAAAAAAAAAAAAAATATATATATATATATATATATATATATATATATATATATATATATATATATATATATATATATATATATATATATCTTAGTCTAAACAAGGTACCCAATTTATCTATCAACCCCTAAGGGAGGATGAACAGCTGCGTTGACTGTGGACCGACTACCTCATCCGGAATTCGAACTTACTACCTTAACTTAAATTAGGTACCCAGTTTATCGACTAAACCCCTAGAGGAGGATGAACAGCCGGGTTGACTGTGAACCGACTGCCACAAACCAGAATTCGAACCTATGCAGTCTCGACCCCTTGGGCGACCCGTGAATACGTCAAGGTCAGAAATGTTCGTGTGTCCTCTTGAAACGCCGTGAGGGGCTGCTCCCTGGCTGGCGGGGCTGCACCGACCGTATATTGCAGTTCCCTCATAAAGAGCGAGGCGTAATTAAGCGTTCGAGCAAGTGGACCCCAGAGGGCCATTGTGTCTCGCACTAGGAAGGAAACAAAAGCCAAGCTTTTAATATTCGACCTCTTGGTTGATCCTATCAAATGTTAACTTGACGTGTGAGCAATATCCTTTCGACTGGAATTCGTGAGCGGGAATTGGCACCGAAGTGTTGTTCTCTGTGTGAGGGATGCAGGTCTTGCGAATGTCTTCGAATATAAGTCACTATTTAGGTCTTGAAATGTAGTGTGGATGTGGAGGGTAAGTGGTGATCATAATAGACTGATCGGGAGAGACCATATGATGGCACGGTAGCAGGGGGCAAGACGGTCCATTCAACACTGTAATGAAGCAAAACTCAAGAGGATTACATTCACAGTTACCTTCATTTGACCATCTCTCAATCTTGTGTTTATTTCTCTCTGCTCATCATAGCCGCAGAGAAGCAATCGAGTCATAGACAGTATCAAACCCGTAGGCACAATGATGGTGTAGTCACCCACCACCACCGCCCCCCATATAGTATAACGAATCGTTCAGTCTTTTCTCTCAGTATTCCCACCTGATCGGGGAAGCTATGATTCGTCTAGTATTAAAAGAGTTAATTACCCACTTGTTACTATCTAGGTGTTCGGTGTTTATCAATAGTGTCACTGCTCTTTGCTTTATATCAAGTATGAAAATGAAAGAAAATAAAAAGATAAGACTCCACATTACGGTTAGGGAAGAAGGATTGTTGCGAACCTGCCACACCTGTGATGTGTGTCCTTCACGTATGGCGCCACTTGTCGAAGGCTGATGGATTAGCCGAGCTCACGGAGGGACAGTGGTCGTTTTCTACGTCACTATATTTTGCCTGATGGCTGATGGGGTTGACCTGGGTTTCACCCCCTTTTCAACGGCTAGGGTCATTTAGGTCGTCCAACAAGTCATATGAATAACCACAACCCTAATGATCTTTAACACCATCACACACACACACACACACACACACACACACACACGCTCGCTAGGTATGTGACCCTTCAAGTTTAATGTTGAACTCTGACCCTAGTTTTCGGCAGAGACCATGCGACGTTGCCACTATGTCATCATCAACGTCATGACAACATACCTAAGGACAGAGAAGCGTTATGTTCAACACTGTTAAACAAAATCCCGACACATACGTCGACGGAAACTACCTCCACTGAGGATTTCAGTCTCGAAGATGAATCTAGATGGTATATGTGGGATGGATGTACGTGTGGATAGATAAGGTAAGGAGCGGAGTTTGAAGGTCTCCACCAATGTACTAAATGGCTCCCTTGCTACGTCTCTTCGTTGTATATCAACTTACTGTTGATGTGAACACTACACGAAATTGCACTTAGGAACTTATAGGCGTTTCATTTCCCTGTGAACAAAAAAGGAGGATATCTAAAACTGTAAGGGAAAGGTGTCATTGGCACCGTCACACAGTACGCAGGGATGACCACAAAAATGCGATCGCTAAACATTGTCATGAAAATGATCATCCCATAGATCTTGAAAATCCCGTTATTCTATACTCCTCTGCTGATTATGCCACACGCAACGTCATTGAATTTGTCTTAATTGCTAATACTAAGAACTTTAATTTGTCCCCAGGCAATTCTAAAGCCCGGACGTCCTACCATTAACCAAATCATTATGAGAGAATTGACAAAATACGAAAACATATGAAAAGTTGTTCAAGACACACCCAGCTACCCAGGTCAACCCCCGCCACGTGACCCCCCTTAATCACTCTCCCTTACAATGGGACTCAAGTGTGATGTTGGGATTTAAATAACTTTGTTAAGTACTGGCACCTGATGAGGTGGATTGTCTCCACGAAACATGTCGTGCCACATGTATAGAAAAATTACATGATGAATATGATTGTATGAACCCCTGCTGAAGTGCGATTTCACCTTCATATATATATATATATATATATATATATATATATATATATATATATATATATATATATATATATATATATATATATATATATAAAGGTAGATAGATAGATAGATAGATGAATAGCTAGTCCGATAGTAAAGATTCGAACCAGCCACCAGTAGTATGAAAACTAAGTGTGTCAGGGAAAAGGCTTTAAAGCCCATATATTTCCTTAGCCTGGCAGCTAACAACCCTTGCTTCCACACTATTGGCGGCGGTTCGAATCCCTCCCGTCGAATAGCATTTATGTCTTTGGAAGTGTGCCTTCACTTCGCTATATTCATATATATATATATATATATATATATATATATATATATATATATATATATATATATATATATGTGTGTGTGTGTGTGTGTGTGTGTGTGTGTGTGAGTGTGTGTGTGTGTGTGTGTAGATAGATATATATATGTGCATTTGTATGTGTTTGCTAACGTATTTCTCTGTGTCCCTGGCAAGGTGTGGTGTGAGGTAGTTGCAAACAAGCAGGAGGAGCGAGGACGGGGCCTCCCGCCGCATGAGAACCTCCGCAGTGGCATCGACCCGCCCATGGGGGACCAAATTAGGGGTCAGAACCAGAAACTGGGGCGTGCTCCCTCCTGCTGCTGCAAGACGGTGCCTGTGGGCCAGTGGGTCCGTCTTAGCTCACACCGTCGCTATTCCATTTTCCCCTTGTGTTCAGCAGACTCGCGTGTGAGTGATGGCGTAAACGTGGTGGTCTCTCTGTCCCGCTCGTTATGCAGTGTCCATGTTCCTTATCTCGCACATTATCGACGGTGATGATTAAGAGTGTTCTGTGTGCCACAAAGGAACGCTCGCCTGTGCACGCGTTGCCCTGGCAGTGCCGATCTACTGTGCTTTGATTGCTCGTAGATGTCCCAGTAGATGCTACTGGGACACAGAGGTTATGATAAGATGCAGCTTCATGAAGAGTATGTATGAAGCGATGTTAGAAGCGTCGGTGTCGTCAGTATGTGAAACGGCAACTTCATGTAGCTCATGAAACAGTGAACACCCGTCAGATTACGTTGCAATAACCTATGTCAGTGTGTGTGTTCGAAGCAGGTAGTATCTCGAGTGAAAGTTTGAGAAAAGCTTCTTTAAGTGTACGAAGCTATAGCTTTGGTAGCTCAGTCGATGTGTACAGCAACAAGACTTGTTCGGTGTGTGAATCATGGGATCAGTCAAAGTATTTGGAGCAGCAAAAGCCACACAACCTCTGAGTGAAGCAGCAACCCTCTCCACCTCTTAAGTTGAAGCAGCGACCCCCGCAGAGTCTGATGCAGGAGTCCGGGAAGCAGCGTCTACCCTCCCGACATAGTGTGTGTGCGTGAAGCGGCAGTCTCGGTTAGTGTGTGTAAAGAAGCGACCCCCTTCATCAGTAGTGTGTGGGCAGTGGCGTGGGACGCGTCGGTGGAGCGAGCAGGGGGCGGCACTGTGTCGCGAACACATTGCACCAGCCTAAAGAGATGTGTCTGTAGTGGCGACGCTGGGAACGAACCACTGCTCTGGTCGTGAAGTGTAGCACCATTGTGATGGGAGCTGCTCCACTAATCCTATTCTGTGTCGAATTATGAACTCTCGCCTCCTCTGAGAAAGATAATATATTCCTTTTTTTCCCTCTCGCATCAACCAACTCTGACGTTGCTATATATTAAACTAGTCAACAAGACTGAAAAATGGAGGTGCTAGACAATGGGTAACTATATGTGATCGCACTTGTGAAATTATGTAAAAGCCTTGTTAGCAATTCTCGTTGAGTCCTACCATGGTTCAGTCATAGGAAATATCTTTGGCTTTTATCAAACTCGTCTTGACAGTGACCCGACCTTCTCTGGAAATACAGAGAAGGTAGATAACCGATGCACGTAATCTGTAATGAGAAACGAGTGAATGGCTATGTCAACAACCCAGTTAATATGAAACTGCTCAAGAGATGCATTAGTCCAGTCCAGCACACGACATTCATCGAGGACACAACCCATCGATCCTGCTAAACACAACAGGTTTGTGGAAACCTTTTTTTTTCCCCCTCTCTCTTTGTGAATATTATATGGGGTTCAGCTGTTGGCATCAACAACCAGAGAAGGGTAATATCTACACTTATTCCTCCATGAATTGATATACCACAATGACATCTGAACCCACACACACACACACACACACACACACACACGAGCCTCCATAATGATGTGGGCTTGCAACCCACTAATCTAGTGGGTCAGGGTTCGATTTCTGGAGAGGGCAGCCGGCTCACGGCCAGCCCAGCTATTTCGTTACTCCTCTATGAACGCAGATTCATATATGTATGTGTGTGTGTGTGTGTGTGTGTGTGTGTGTATGTGTGTGAGTGTGTGCGCATGTACAAGCTGAGAGATGGGACAGCATAAGTCTAAGACTTTTTTCCCAATAATGCACTAATGAAAGTCACTGATATATATATATATATATATATATATATATATATATATATATATATATATATATATATATATATATATATATCAGGTTTAGCAGTGGAGTTTGAGCCTGAATGGAGAAAATTTGGAGGAAGTGGAGTGCTTCAGATACCTAGGAATAGACATGGCAGAGAATGGAACCATGGAAACTGAAGTGGGTCATTGGGTGGATGAGGGGGGTGAAGCTTCAGGGAGCTTTGAACAATGTGTGCAGAAAGAGTGGTCGTTATGCGAGAGGGCGAAAATGGATATATCTTAAGGTAAAGTAATCTCAACGATGATGTATGATTAAGACGAGCTTTAGATAGAAATGTGTTGAGACGGGAGACTGTGTTGGAAATGAAATGTCTGAGGACAGTATGTGGTGTTGGGAGGTTCGCCCAAATAAAAAGAGTGTGGTTGAGAGAGCCGAAGAGTGTGTGCTGAAGTGGCCTGGACACACGATGAGAGAATGAGTGAGGAGAGGTTGACAAAGAGGAAGTACGTGTCACAAGTGGAGGACTCAAGGTGAGGGTGCAGATCAAATTGGAGATTGAAGGATGGAGTGAAAAAAAAAAAATTTTGAGTGCTTGAGGCTTGAACTTGCAGGAGGGTGAAAAGTATTCACGAGATGGAGTGAAATGAAGCGATGTGGCATACAGGGGTCGACGTGCTGTCATTGGACTGAACCAGGGCATGCAAAACGTCCGAAGGAAATTATGGAAAGACTTGTGGGGCCTGGTTATGGATAGGGGGGGTGTGTTTTCTGTGAATTACACATGACAGATAGAGAATGGATGCTATTGGCGCTATTGGGAAATGGTAAACAAGTGTGTATATACATATATATATATATATATATATATATATATATATATATATATATATATATATATATATATACATTGGAAAGGATCACAATTTTGCGCGTGATCAAGTGTATTCCTGTGAGTCCACAGGGAAAATGAAACACGATAAGTTCCCAAGTACACTTTCGTGTAATAATCACATCATCAGGGGAGATACAAGAAATATAACAGACAGTTGATATTCAACGAAGAGACGTAGCTTGGACGCCATTTTGCAAACGAGTGATCACTTGTTTACCAAATGACGTCCTAGCTACGTCTCTTCGTTGTATATCAACTGACTGTTATGTTTCTCTCTTGTGTCTCCCCTGATGATGTGATTATTACACGAAAGTGCACTTGGGAACTTAGTGCGTTTCATTTTCCCCGTGGAGTCATAGGAATACACTTGATCACGCACAAAATTGTGAACCTTTCCAATATATATATATATATATATATATATATATATATATATATATATATATATATATATATAATGACCAAGTTTTCTAACAAGAAGATCCTCGAGAGGAGGACCCAGGTCACGATGCATCTGTTCCTGAGGACGCTGTACATGCTGACTGTGATGGTCATGACGGGCATGATGATGGTGCTGGTGCTGCTCTGCACACCCGACATCCACACCCGCCTCTCCACCGGCATCTACAGGCAGACCGACCTCACCTACAGCCAGTTTGTGATGCAGAGGTACGTGGACGACGTAAGGCTCCTAATCAGGTCTCCTTAGAGTCTGACCTGAATCCAGTGAGGAGAATTTCAGGTGTGTGAGTCTCTCTCTTCATGAAGTTTAGTTTTCAGCGAGTGAATTAGTTTTATTCGTATTCTTTGAGTTTGTTCTAGTTTTTTTTCTTTTGTCTTTAAGTTTGGTTCTAGTTTTTCTTTTGCCTTTGATTAAGTTTGGTTCTAGTTTTTCTTTTGTCTTTGATTAAGTTTGCTGACTTCATCTGAAAAAGGTATTCCTAATTAAGTCTGACTGGGGCATTTTTTTATGGGGTGGGTGGGTGTGGTTGGATGGGTGGAGGGAGAGAGGGGGAATGAGAGTAATTACTGTATCGTGTGTTTTATAGTTAACGTCGTAACTATAAAACCCTAGTAGTAATTATAGTTCTGATGTTTGTTTGTCACGCAAAGTCTGGATTGTGGAGGCCACAGAGCATACAGCTCTGCCGATCGCATAGTTTGCACGGTAAAAAGTGAAGGTGTTTGTGTGAACAGTCATCCAGTGTCATGTCGTGTGTGTATGTCACTTGTTCATATGCAGGTGTCATTCTCGCCTCAGTGATCCTGTGGTATAGTGGTGACAGTGTCATGACGTATGTAGATGCCCAAGTTTAGAACGGTGTAAGCCATGACAGACACTCAGAAGTGAGGTTGTGAGGTGTGGGTATCAGAATGAGACACTGGTGTTGTTACAGTCACCGCTACTGTATCAAGCGCTAGTCAGGTGTGTGAGTGATCATGTCAGGGTCACGTAAGGCGTCAGAATGAGTGAGTGAGTGTGTTGGCGTCACACTCAGGGTGTTCGGTGTCATACGAAGGCTGTGAGCAGGTGTCATACTCAGGTTTCATGTAGGTGTCACACTGTGGATTTATGCAAAAGCCAGGCGGAATTGGTGGAACAATGGGTTGTCGTCACTTTGTTTTTGCAGGAATTTTGCTCAGGTATGACGAAGAAATATGTGTGTTGGCGTCAGACGTGGGAGTCGTCAGAGATTGTCCCAGGTACACTTCATCAATCAGGTAGCTAATGAGATTGTCCAGCTGGCACTGTCAGGTACTAAGTGTACAGGGAGCAAAGTCATTTATCATGTGACATCAGTACTGGATTAACGTGTTGTTCCCTGCAGCAAATGCTACGAACCCTGTGCCCATATGAGGCCGCCCCCACTCTC
>NC_092289.1:13210777-13345777 GCF_036320965.1 Panulirus ornatus | reverse complement strand
GGAACACCTGTGGTCGTGACATGAGACCGGGAACACCTGTGGTCGTGACATGAGACCCGGGAACACCTGTGGTCTTGACATGAGACCCGGGAACACCTGTGTGGAGGCTGGACAACCCAGACACAGGTCAGGTGTGGTGAGTATCGTCTCACTCATGACCCACCTGAGTCCTAATGGAAGGCGCTCCCTCTCCACCGCACGCTGCAGCCCCACCACCGCAAACTGCGTCCCTTCCACCGCGAACATCGTCTCCGCCACCGCAAACAGCGCCCCTACCGCCGCACCGCTCACACAGCCTCCTCCCCAACCACACACAGCACCTCCCAGCTCCCCATCTCTTCCTCCGCCTCCCTCTACCCCTGGCCATCTTCATGAGCGTAAATCTCTCCTGGGTTTCTATCCGTCGCTCTCGAGACAACGAGAAAGAAAATCGCCTCATTCTCCTCCGAGATCTTTGTTTACGGCGGTGATCGCCAGAGTTAGAACTTGAGGGTGGTTGTGGAATTAGGGATCGAACACGTTGGGCGAGACTGTCCAGCACATTAGGCCAGACGTGTCGCAGTGTTCATATGTCTTGTCACCCCGTCTGGGGCGAAGCCTTCACGTGGGTACGAGTGTCGTGGGGTGACTGGACGTTGGTTCTTGAAGGATGGTGATGTGAGAGATTCGTCAGGTCTTGTTACCATGGCATGGACCTTTGTGCTTCCTCCTCCTCCGCCTCCTCAGACAGACGGCCGTGCCACCCCGCCCTGCGCTCGTCCTCCCGGTGTCTAACCTTTAAAGGAGGAGATCTGAGGGAAGAGTGTACGGTAGGGTGTTAGCGACGCCAAGAGACCTACACCCTGGTCCAGTTGGCGATGGGTGGAGGGCCGTCTACTGTGTGAGGGAGGCAGCCGACGGCAAACACCCTCAGCTAGGCAGGCAGATCTCCGGACAATTCCTCAAACTGGTAGATGAGAAATAAAGCAGATAATTATGTTGGTACTGCGAGGTGTGCAGCAGAGGGAGGCAGCCTCTGGTCCTGTGTGTGTGTGTGTGTGTGTGTGTGTGTGTGCGCGCGCGCGTGTGTTTTCGCTCCTGACGGCGAAGCAAAGCTTGAAAATGAATTTACGCCCAGTTCGTGACTGTATCGCAGGGACCGCCCGCCTACCCAGGTCCCGTGATGGCTACTTACCCATGTGGTAGAGTACGCGCTTCCTTCCTGCCGTTCCTCGTTCCCTTAGAATTCAGCGAAATACAGAGGCATCTGTCTGGTCGTGGAGATACGGAGGGATGATTTTTATTTTTTTTTTGTCTGATTTTGGATGAAGGGAAGTCAAAGGTCCCGCTGGGGCTGGGTGTGGCCAGAGATGGTTCGGTGTAGAATACTGGGGCCGGGATGGTGATGGTGATGATGGTGGTGATCTGGCCTTCGGTGGATTTGTGTGTGTAAGGGGCCGGGATGACCCCGTCGTGATGACGCGGGCCTTCATGGCCGAGTGAGTCGGTCCGGGAGGGTCGAGGTAACACAATATTGGTATTATGGCGCGTTACCGCCCCCCTCACGCGGAGCCTGCCTCTCTCTCTCTCTCTCTCTCTCTCTCTCTCTCTCTCTCTCTCTCTCTCTCTCTCTCTCTCTCTCTCTCTCTCTCTCTCTCTCTCTCTCTCTCTCTCGTTAGGTTCGACCCATTTCCTTTCTTTTTTTTATATTTTTTTTTGTAGTACGTAACACGTTGTATCGAGCGTGTGTTAAGCAAGACGGAGGTAGGATTGGGAAGTAGCGCTGCCCGCTCACAGGTCGAGCCTGGGTGAGTACACAGCTAAGTTGCCCAGGATACAACCACGGGTCAGATCAATGTTGGGCAGCAACTGCAGCTGGAGGGAGTCACTGAACTATTATTGATCTCTGATTCTGGTGACCTCTGCAGGTGATAAGTGACCTGCCCCCCTCCCCCTCAGTTATTGATGATTCGATACATATTGATGGCTGCTCACAATCACTTAGTGTTGATATCGGACCCTGGGGGATTGATTGGTGGTGATGGCTGATCTCTGGTGACGTGTGTTGATGTCTTAACCCCTAGTGACACCTTGTTGATGTCTTAACCCCTGGTGACACCTTGTTGATGTCTTAACCCCTGGTGACACCTTGTTGATGTCTTAACCCCTGGTGACACCTTGTTGATGTCTTAACCCCTGGTGACACCCTGTTGATGTCTTAACCCCTGGTGACACCTTGTTGATGTCTTAACCCCTGGTGACCTATGTTGATGATTGACCTCTGGTGACCTGCGTTGATGGTTGACCTCTGTTGACCCTATGACTCTGGTGTCAGCCAATTTAGAACCCAACTCTTGGGGACTGACGTCAACAGTTGACCCTCTGAGCCCCTTTTGGTTGGTACTTGACCTCTGTTGTTGATACTCGATCCGAGGTCACGACCCATGGTTGACACCTGACCTCGGTGACCTTTAAGGCGTCTGTGCCCCCAACTCCTCCACTAGTTTAGTTGTCCCTACTCCCCCAGTGACCTCTCCCCCGGGTTACTGACCTCGACGTACATACACCTCGTCGTATACCTACCGCCGACAGGACTTCAGTGTTGAAAGACGACCTTTTGGCCCTTGCTTGGCGAACCCCCTCGCCCTTAGCATGCAGGTATGGTCCGTGGTCCCTCCCATGACCCGGCGGACCTCCAGTCCTCCACCATCAGTAGTCTTATCCCCTTTTTTTATTTACCTGGCGACAAATAATGGCCGCCCCTCCTCCTCCTCGTCCTCCTCCTCCTCACCTGCGACGCTAATGTGTTTGCCGAGAATGTTGTTACAGTGTTGTTGCTGATACTGGCGGTGTTGCGGCCGCAGATTGGGGGGGTCCGGTTGAAGTGTTGTCAGACCCAACAGATGCCGGCCACTCCTCCCTCCCTCCTGTCACTCCAGCGTTTCAGTTTACCATCTCGATTATTTTAGGGCCTAGGCAGCCGTCGTGGGTTGATGGTGGAGAAAGGAAATGCAGTCGGTATTAATGTACGGTACTCAGGGTGTTCGGTGACGGGGGTGTTTGGTGACGGGATCCCTTCAAGGGGAGTTAGATACAGCGAAAGACGACAGAAGGAAGATGGGGAAAGAGAGAGAAAAATTCATAACGGTCAATCCTCGTGAGGTTCGTCACATGAAAACTATGGGAAGGAGGTGCAAGTAGGTCGGGGTTCATCCGGACGTATCACAGTGGCGAGGTTAATGCTTGTGAAATAGAGAGAGAGAGAGAGAGAGAGAGAGAGAGAGAGAGAGAGAGAGAGAGAGAGAGAGAGAGAGAGAGCGAGAGAGAGAGAGAAGTGGTAGAAAAGCCACACCGTTTAGGCATGAGACACCTGTGCAGTGCCCCCCCCCCCCCCTTCCCGGGCTTTGGGTAAGCAGATTTGTATGATGTTCATCACATGGTGTTTACAGGATATGGCCAGGCCTAATGTGTTTGTTGTATCAGGATTAGATTTTAATATTTTGAAAATAAGTTTTTCGAAGCGACTGAGATTTAAAGAGGAAAGTTAGGAATTGCGTTTAGACACTATTGAATTTGCCCAAGTTGCCGCTTCCGCAGTAGGAGATGAATTATGTTCAGTACGAGAAAAAGAACGACTTGCGGGAGCAAGGGGAAGGAAAGTGAGTTGAAGGGTTTAGAATGGAATTACCGGCGTGAAAACGAATAGGATTGAGGAAAAAGGATCGTTTGTAGAGAAGAAAGAGCTTAGGGAATAGAGTGGGACCTTTAGGAACACCACAGTGGAACGACTGGCATTAGAGAACATTGTGAAGCAGAAAAGTTAAGTAAGATGAGACTTGTGCCACATCTTGTTGAATGCATTAGAGATGTGGAGGTTCACAACAGATGACTGAGACGTTGAGGACCACGACAGATGACTGAGAGATATCGAGGACCACGACAGATGACTGAGAGATGTCGAGGACCACGACAGATGACTGAGAGATGTCGAGGACCACGACAGATGACTGAGAGATGTCGAGGACCACGACAGATGACTGAGAGATGTCGAGGACCACGACAGATGACTGAGAGATGTCGAGGACCACGACTGAAGATGTTCCCCAGTCAGACGACTGAGAGATGTCGAAGACCACGACAGATGCACCTTGGGGCCAGTTGCTGCTACTGTGGGTAACGTGAGAAGACCTAACCAGCTTAGGCAGGTGGTGTGCTTGCGGCCGCGCTGCCCTACTAACGAAGGTGCGTTGCGTCCCAGGTCCTCCTCCTGCGGGAGGCGCTAACTCCAGCATCCTCTCAGTCTTGGGCCGTTACCTTTACGGTGGTGCCGGGCAGCGTCGTCCGGTCCAATATTCTGGCAATAAAGGATGGGCGTACGACCCAAGGCTGGCGCTGTAAGCTGATTGGATGAGAGGACACAGATACCATAATGCTGATTGCAGGAAGCTTGGGCGTCCTGATGCCAGCTGTAAGCGCAGACGACTTCATCGAACGAGATTCGCTAAAGCGTCATCTTATTTAGATCTTAACTCTTACTAACTCATCCAGACCTAATGTGAAATAGCTGATGTGCTCCAATTTACGGCAGAGTTCGACAGTGTATGGCTGTAGACGGCAAAGCAACGTTGGGAGAAGTGGTCGCTGGTAATGTTTAATTGTTCGAGCAAACCTGACGCCCCTTGCTGACTCCGACGCAGCCGAACGTTCGGCCGACGTGTTGTCTCCCGCCCTGGAAATTGAATCTAAATTGATGACTCTCCCGAGAGAGCATGTTGCTAATGTTCCCCTGCGCTGGATGGACTGGTGTGGTGGTGTGGGCTGGGTGGCCCTGGTTGTGGTGTGGCTAGCCCTGGTTGTGTGATGTAGCTCGATGGCCATGGTGTGGTTGGGGGTGGCTGTGATCGTGGTTGGTCGGGGCTGACGACCGTGCGTACAGGTAGGCCCAGAACCCCTCAAGTTCTTGCAGTGTCCAGGACCCGTTATTGTACGAATATCGGAGTTGCCATCAAGATGCGTACTTGCCTTACTTTAGGCCTCGTATTAGGTCACCAACCACCAGCTTGTCGTACGTAATAGCAGAGGTGTTAATAGACTTGGGGAAGAAAAAAAGAAAAGGAAAATGAAGCCCAAACACCACTAGAAGGCTGAGCGTGGCGGAAAGAACTGAGAAAAAATGTTTGAAATCAGTCTTTTAATAGGACTGACACTTCTGTGTTGTGATTCAATTAATCTTGTGTCTAGAGAATTGATAATCCGTGCATGCCATGGCACAGGTGAATCGAAATGGATCCAAATAACAGCCAAAGCGTGACAATGTTTGGGGTACATCATTTGTATAAAGTTAGGAAGCAGCAACATCAGTAGTCTACTTGTTACATATAGCTCCCTTTGACATCACTACACCTACGTATCCACTTTAGAGACCAATCACTTACAATCTTCACCTTCAACACTAAGCCAGTACCAGTACCACTGGCTCTGTGGCCTATCTGGAGATGTCAGTCATGCGAGTCGTAAAGTCTTAGAATGTGAAAAAGAAAATGAGTCTTTCAGGGATAGATGGGAAGAATGGTGCAGCAAAAATAGCCCCTTATTGTTGATAACAAGATACCTGAAGCTCCAAGGCTTTGTCCCGTTTTATTTACCCCTGCATCTGGTCTGTAAGACTTATTGTATGAAAGGCTGTGTAAGATATGAACCAATTATGTAACATCTTATGTGATATAAATCCACTCGGTGTCTGAGAAAGAGCCTTTGTGACCTCAGTAATCCTTTTGCGCTGCCGCTCACAGGATGAGCTTGGGGTGCACAGTAAATTTGCTGGGTTATCGGCACAATTGTGACCACCCGTGTCAGACTGCTGGAGTCCTAGTGGTTCACTAGTGCCATGGTACTACTAGTGTCGTAACTGGTGGCCTGGCTGGTACTACTAGTGTCGTAACTGGTGGCCTGGCTGGTACTACCAGTGTCGTAACTGGTGGCCTGGCTGGTACCACGAGTGTCGTAACTGGTGGCCTGGCTGGTACTACTAGTGTCGTAACTGGTGGCCTGGCTGGTACTACTAGTGTCGTAACTGGTGGCCTGGCTGGTACTACTAGTGTCGTAACTGGTGGCCTGGCTGGTACTACTAGTGTCGTAACTGGTGGCCTGGCTGGTACTACTAGTGTCGTAACTGGTGGCCTGGCTGGTACTACTAGTGTCGTAACTGGTGCTACATAACTGACACTGACGTCCATGCCCTTCCTTCTTCCCTGCAGATAGCCCGGGAGATCGAGGTCCATCGCCACCTACGGCATCGCCACGTCGTTCGCTTCCACCACTACTTCGAGGACGACGCCAACGTCTACATCATCCTGGAGAACTGCGCCAGAAGGGTGAGTGTGCCTCGAGTGAGACCCCCGCTCTCTCTCTCTCTCTCTCTCTCTCTCTCTCTCTCTCTCTCTCTCTCTCTCTCTCTCTCTCTCTCTCTCTCTCTATGTTCGAGTAGGACCCCCACTCTCATTTTCGAATGGGACCCCCCACTCCCCCCCCCCATTCTCTCGTATGCCAATGGAACCCCTCTTATATTCGAGTGGGACCCCCTTTCATATGCGAGTGGGACCTCTTCCTCTTCCCAGTGGGACCTCTCCTGTCATTTGTTGTACGCGTAGATTTAAAATTCATTTTTTTACCATTACGTAAACCAATGTTTTGTTTACCATATTGGTTCTTTTCATTCGTATTTGACCACAACATTTGCATCACACAGAAATGTCGTATGAGCATATGATCTTCCGTAGACGCCCAGGCTCTCAGTCAGTCCTGCTGGTGATGGCCTTTTTGGTGCCTCGTGTATGGTGGTTGTGGTGACTTCATGTGTTTGGTGATCATTGTGCAGGGGGTCAATGTGGGGTGTGTTCAGTTTGTGTGTGTGTGGTGACGAGCTTTTCTAATTGTTGGTGACTGGTGACCCTGGGTGAGTGGTGACCCCCGGTGTGTGGTGACCCGTGAGTGGTTGACCCTCGTCAGTGGTGACCCCCGGTGTATGGTGAGCTATAAGAATGGTAATCGTGGTTTGATGACTCTGGTATGTTGTGGTTATGGTGTGTGGTGACCCCTGATGTGTGTTGACCCCCTGGTGTGGTGACCCTGATGTGTATTGACCCCCTGGTGTGGTGACCTTGATGTGTGTTGACCCCCTGGTGTGGTGACCCCTGATGTGTGGTGATCCCTGATGTGTGTTGACCCCCTGGTGTGGTGACCCTGATGTGTGTTGATCCCCTGGTGTGGTGACCCTGATGTGTGTTGACCCCCTGGTGTGGTGACCCTGATGTGTGTTGATCCCCTGGTGTGGTGACCCTGATGTGTGTTGATCCCCTGGTGTGGTGACCCCTGATGTGTGGTGACCCCCTGGTGTGGTGACCCTGATGTGTGTTGACCCCCTGGTGTGGTGACCCTGATGTGTGTTGACCCCCTGGTGTGGTGACCCTGATGTGTGTTGACCCCCTGGTGTGGTGACCCTGATGTGTGTTGATCCCCTGGTGTGGTGACCCCTGATGTGTGGTGACCCCCTGGTGTGGTGACCCTGATGTGTGTTGATCCCCTGGTGTGGTGACCCTGATGTGTGTTGATCCCGTGGTGTGGTGACCCTGATGTGTGTTGACCCCCTGGTGTGGTGATCCCTGATGTGTGTTGACCCCCTGGTGTGGTGACCCTGAAGTGTGGTGACCCCCTGGTGTGGTGACCCTGATGTGTGTTGACCCCCTGGTGTGGTGACCCTGATGTGTGTTGACCCCCTGGTGTGGTGACCCTGATGTGTGTTGATCCCCTGGTGTGGTGATCCCTGATGTGTGTTGACCCCCTGGTGTGGTGACCCTGATGTGTGTTGACCCCCTGGTGTGGTGATCCCTGATGTGTGTTGACCCCCTGCTGTGGTGAGCCTGATGTGTGTTGACCCCCTGGTGTGGTGACCCTGATGTGTGTTGACCCCCTGGTGTGGTGACCCTGATGTGTGTTGACCCCCTGGTGTGGTGATCCCTGATGTGTGTTGACCCCCTGCTGTGGTGAGCCTGATGTGTGTTGACCCCCTGGTGTGGTGACCCTGATGTGTGTTGACCCCCTGCGGTGGTGAGCCTGATGTGTAGTGACCTCAGTGTTCCAGCTCTTCATACATACGAGACAAAGTCGAGTCTAAAACAGTCGGATTTATCAGCTCTTCCAGGCTGACCTCGGGTCTTGACCCACTTGCCATACGCCGCAGCGTTGCTCGTCTCCCTCTTCTGTGGCTATTACTTTGGTCTCTCGAGAGCTGGCTGGCTGCTTGTGTAACCCCTCCCGCCGTTAACCAGACCATGCAATACTCGGCAGGCCACTGCGTCTATTCTGTATCCGTTGGCTGCTCAAGGGTAAGTCGTTGCGATCACTCTTTCTTTCCTTATACCGCTAAACTTTGGAACTCGTTTTATCTTCTCATGTCTCTTGGAGAGGCAGATTTCCATTAATAGAGAATTCTTCAGTGTAAGCCTAACTGATGGCTTCAGTCCGGATGCTCACCGTGAGCCAAATAGACATATTTGAACTCCACTTCCAGCTCCAGACACACATAGACTGTCACAGATTTACATATATATATATATATATATATATATATATATATATATATATATATATATATATATATATATATATATGGAGTTAATGGCTCTCGACAGCTAAAGGTCATCCATACATCAAAGCACAATAGGGTTAACGAGCGTTTGTTTTCGTCGGGTTGTTGGCTCTCTCGGCTTTAGGCCTCTCGACCGCCAGGGTCATCATCAGCTGAGGCCGGCAGACGTCCAATTTTCGAACCAGCAATCGACAATGACAGGGAACGAACACCGGTTCCTCAGGTGATGCTTCTTAGAGTGTTTACGTAGGCGCTCTCAAGTGCACATACGTCCCATCGTATCGAGCGTTTATTGTGTACTTGCTGTTTAAAACAAAAAAACATTGAGTTGCAAGTTTTGTCAGTTGTAATTACTGGTGTGTTGGTTACCCCGTAGGTTGCTTATTTGCCGATGATGCCGAGTTATAGAACCATTGAGTTTTGTAGTATGGTCCGAGCGAGTCCGGGAGTCAACAAAAGAATAGGAACTAGTTTTTTTTTTTTCTTTTTATCATGTCAGAATTAAGAGATATCTGAAAAATGCCGTTGCCTTTGGGCGTGGGCTGGGTGACGCGTCATTTATATGCAAACGGTTGGGATGCCAGCTAATGTTTTTAATGAGCTAATTAAATTCATGCTAAAGCCCTGGAAACTGTTGCTGCAGAGTCTGCTGTTTGTAAGAGTCGCTTTGTCTCTAGTTGTTATGGGAAGGTATTTGTGGTAATGATGACTGCTTAGCATTTCGTATATGTCAACAACATTTTGATATTATTATTATTATTATTATTATTATTATTATTATTATTATTATTATTATTATTATTGCATGTTCGCGACGTTAAAAGCAAGATAGTTCTCATAGCAGCTAATGTTGGGTTAATCTCTTGCTTTAACTCGCTTGAGAACTAAGGAAGGAATGCCCAAGAAAAGACTAGCGAGATAGAAGGAAGGTAATCTCTCAGGGGAGGATAAAAGTGAGGAAGGTATTGTGGCAAGATGGGAAAGAGGCGGGGTTTAACGAGTCGAGTTGCCTTTGTTGGTGTTTTCTCTGCTGGTAGTTCAGGGGAAGGAGGTTATTTATGTTGTTAGTTTAACTATAACTCTCCATTTTATAGTTTTGAATGTAGAGAAAGGCTCTAGGTTTGACTAGGGGAAGGGGAAGCCAGCCTGTGCAAGAGGCCCGTTAAACCCCTCTTGTTTCTGTACTGAAGGCTTGGAGCGGTGATTGTCGTAAATGTTTACACGCGAGATGCTAAGGCGTGTTTTTTTTTGTTTTGTTTTCTTTCGTCGTCTTTTCCTTGAATTCATCGGGACTTTTGGGGCCTTCTCTGCTACTTCCTTTTTCTTGCTAGGATATTGTCTTTTCTTAAGACGAGAGATCGTTTTCTACGGAGCAGCGCGGGAGTGACTGACCTCTGTGGTATTACAGTATTGCGGAGATCTCAGCTTACAGCCTAGCTTTGTAACACTTCTTCCCTCCCACCACGGGGCGGGTCTGTCACGCGGTCTGGGAGAAGTAGTAGTAGTGTTGTTGTTGTTGAGGCTGTGGTAACAGACGTGCCACTGTCAGTTTTAAGGAGGGAGGGCAGCCGAGTTTGTTGTACTCGTCTCTAACCAGAGAGCCAGAACTGATGGAGTCTTGTCTTCCCCCGCCCCGTCAGTGACGTAAATATGACGTCAGGAAACAGTGCTGTTGTTGACAATTGCGGGCTTTATTAGGTCGCTGCCCTGCGCTGATGATGTGGCTTGTGTACATTGTAGAACTTGGGATGAAGGAAATGCTCACGAAGCAGCCGTGGTCCTCTCGACCCTCCATATGCATGAGGTGTCTGTCTGAGCCTTCGTCAGGGGCTGGGCTGGGGGTGAGGCGAGTTACCACAGGTCAAAATCCGCAGTTTAATTTTTGATAGTCCCCACAGGTTGTGATCCGCTGGGTTCCCCTTTTTTTCTTTTTATCGTTGTAGCATCGTTAAGAGAGGGTAGGAAAGGATAATGAAACCACTATCACATAGTAAGGATATTAAAAGAAAAAAAGAGGAAGATTGTTCGCTTTTCTTTTTTTTCAGGGTCGCTTCACACTGCGTGTTGGGACCTTGTCATTTATCTGTTGTGGGCTTTGGCTCGACGTCTTTGCCTCGCCCGGAGCCTGCTGGACCCTGGAGTGACTGACGGCGAGGGGGTGGGGTGTCGGTGTGAGGTCGGGTTGCTGTAGTACGGAGGGCGGGTTCGTGCGCCAGGGACCATTAAACACACACTGAACAAAGTTACTGTTCAATAGCTGGACGACTGGACTGTGGTGAACATCTATGATGATCGGAATGGTATTTCACCCGTGGATATGTCCACCGTTAGCTCTGTTGACCAGCGGATTATTGCTGTTTTATTGCAGTTAGTTTATTGTGTGGCTGAGGGTTGAGGTAAGGGTACGTGTGGCCAAGGTGGTGTGGCCAGGGGTCGTGAGGAGCAAAGGTGGAGTGGCCGGGGCGAGGACAGAGTGGCTAGGGGCCATGTGGCCAAGGATGGATTGGCTGGGGGCCGTGTAGGCGAGGGAGGAGTGGCCAAGGGTCGTGTCGGCAAGGGTGGAGTAGCCACGGGTCGAGTGAGCGAGAGCGGAGTAGCCAAGGATGGTGTGGCTGGGAGCCGTGTGGGGCAAGGGCAGAGCGGCTGAGGTAGTGCAGGAAAAGGCGGAAAGATTAGGAACTGTGTGGCCAAGGATGAAGTGGCCAGGTGCTTTGTGGCCAAGGGTAAGTGGTCTGGAATTTTTGTGTAGGGGTTGAATAGCCAAGTGTGCAGTAGCTGGGGACGGTGTGGCCAGGGGCAGGTTGACTTGGGACTATGTGTGTGTGTGTGTGTGTGTGTGTGTGTGGAGGAAGTTTTATACTCTGTGGCGCCCCATCTCCTGACCCTTTTCTACCATCGTACAACTTTTCTTAAACTTTTTGTATGCTGTCCACGTATGAATTGTCATATTCTTAGGCTGTTACAATCATCCGCCATTCTCGTATAAACTGTGAGAGTACTTCATTACATCTTTTTTTTACTAGTGTCTTGCTTAATTCCACGTTATGGTGTCTTCTGTTTTGTTTTTTTTCTTGTCCCCACGTCCTTCGAAGAACTGTTTACAGTCTATGTCATCAGTGTTGTTCAAAAGACTAAAGGTTGTGATCAGGTCACTCGCCACTCTTCCTTCTTCCATGGTGGACAGATTTGGGGCCTCTCATAGCCCTCCTCTGCAATTCTGGTACAGTCTGTGTTGCCCTCCTCGGGACCTTCTCTCTCTCTCTCTCTCTCTCTCTCTCTCTCTCTCTCTCTCTCTCTCTCTCTCTCTCTCTCTCTCTCTCTCTCTCTCTCTCTGCTGCTTTAGGTGCGGTGACCAAACTTGAGAAGCATATTCTACTTTGGTTTGATAATGTCAGACGTGAAAAGCTTGCTGAATGGGTTTCCTATCCATGAACTTCATTGCAGTTCTAATATTTGCCAGCAGACAGTTAGTCTCCTCAACTATTCTCAAGTTAGGACTCTGTGGCGACAAGTGTGGAACGATGTCGAATTCCCAAGTCCCTCACAGACACACAGAGACTCCTGGAGAGGTTCTGGACGATGTTGAACTCCCAGGTCCCTCACAGACACTCAGAGATTCCTGGAGAGAGTCTGGACGATGTCGTACTCCCAGGTCTCCTCCTCTCAGACACCCACACATTCCTGGAGAGGTTCAGGACGATGTCGAACTCCCAGGTCTCCTCCTCTCAGACACCCACACATTCCTGGGAGGTTCAGGATGATGTCGAACTTCCAGGTCCCTCTCAGACACACACAGATTCCTATATGTGTGTGTGTGTGTGTGTGTGCGCGCGCGCGCGCAAGATAATCCCCTTCAGGTGTCTGTAAGATGAGATATGGTGTCTTCCCCGTTGGGCTGGGCGGGCGTGGGTAGTCATGTAGCAGCATCGGGCGTGACTCGCAGGGGCAACAATATTTGGACTTATTGTTGGGAGCTGGGATCCTCGACGCTGCTGGTCAAGCTGTGTCAACATCCTGCCCCTGCTGCTGTTGCCGTGTGTCCTTTCGCGAAGCGCAACAGTCGCCCAGAAGGCGCCTAGTTTCGTCGTTTATATGTTGGCAATGGTGTGTGTGTGTGTGTGTGTGTGTGTGTGTGTGTGTGTGTGTAGCCATTTTTGCTATACGGTTCCCCTAACACGGGTGTACTGCCATGGCCGTTGAGGACATTCAAAAACGCATGATTTCATTGCCTGGTAACTTATTATGATTCATGGGAAGATGTACGAACCCTCTCCCCCTGGCGGCGGTTTGTTTAGGGTTGAGTTGTGTTTTGAAAACACGATAACGTTCGAATCGGCATGAGTAAGACAGCCTTGGTGTAGAATCGAATCTTGTCTTGTGAGTTCTAAGACCATTGTTGGCCCATGAGCCACATTTAGAGAAGTGTGTGTTCGTGTTCCTTATTTTTCGCTCTGATCCCGTGCGGAAAACGGGTCTTTAGTGATCAGCTTTGAAATCCGACTTGCGAAGCTGGCTTAGCTGGCGCCACCAGTAGGTTATTAGCTTAAACCCGACGTCCGTGTCAGCTTAGCTCCTGCCACTGGCCGAAGGTCATCAGCTTAAATCAGACGTTCGTCGCGGAGCTTGTGCGACGGGGGGCGTTGCTGTGCTGGGCTGGGCTTGGTCGTCCGGAACAGTGAGTCTTTTGGGGTGCTGTTCGAACCAGCCCGGGATGTCTCGTGACTGTTTTGCTGCTGCTGTTGCACACTCCCGGCCTCTGGAGAGGAGTATAGACTAGTGAGGGAAAAGTTAGGTTGGAGAGGAAGGATGTAACCTGGCCGATGACGTCTGGAAAAGGGTGGGTGGATTTGGGGAGGATTTCAGGAGCGAGTTGTTGACACTGTGTCGATAGTGTTGACTCGGTGGTCGCTAGAGTGAACGTTCGCTGGGAGGCGACGGAGGACAGCCAAGCGGGAGACACGCCTGGGTGCCCGCAGGGCAAGGGGCCGCTGGGGGAGTGGAATGGAGGGATGGTTTTGGGGGAGTGTGGGGTGGAGGGGGAGGGAGGGAGAAATGGGTGACAGGGAAGGGAGATGAGTGGGTTAAAACAAGGGGAAGGACGAGGAAAGGAAAGGAGAGGAGAGAAATGGGACGGGGGAGGAGTGAGATGTGGAAAGGGGTGTGCTTGTATTGTGACATGGGGGTCGAGGGGAGCAGGGGACGTATTGGGGATGACACAGGTGTCAAGGAGATGGAGGGCAGGGGAGGCTAGAGAGAACCAATTAAATGTTGCTTGGTGAAAGAAAATGGAGGTAGGGGAGAGAAACGCTAAGGAAAACGGATGCGAGAGTGTTTACACGGGAGGGAGAGACTGGGAGAGTTAATTATTTAGTGTGTGTGTGTGTGTGTGAGAGAGAGAGAGAGAGAGAGAGAGAGAGAGAGAGAGAGAGAGAGAGAGAGAGAGAGAGAGTAAAGAACACTTGCTGATGCTGAGTTCGATAAGAAAATGGGGGAAAGGAGCAGTGGTAGGAGCTGCAGCAGGAACTGAACGGCCAGCAGACACAGGTGCACCACCAGCTGACACACTTACCCCAGCTGACACACGTGCACCAGCTGGAACACTTGGCCCAGCTTACACACGTGCCCCAGCTGACACACGTGCTCCAGCATGTGTACCAGCTGACACAGGTCCACTAGCTGGCACAAGTGTACAAACTGACACGCAATGTACCAGCTGACGCTTGTTTACCAGCTGACACAACTTGCTGTAGGATGAAACTTATGCTGAGGTAGTATAACTTAGGCTGACCTTGTCTAACGTAGGCTGACGTCGTTAACCTTGTATGTAACTTATGCTGACCTTCTATAGCTCAGGCTGATCCAAGTGTAACTTAGTGCGACCTTGCATAACTTAGTGTGACCCGTAGTGCAACATATGCTGACCTGATATCACTAAGGCTGACCCAGCATAGCATAAGCTCACCTCACATACTGCTGACCTTGTTTAACATAGGCTGCCATCATGTGATTCAGGCTGGCCTAGTATGACTTATGCTGACATAGGGTAACTTATGCTGACCCAGTATGACGTGGGCTGACCTGGTATAACATATAGTGACCTTGTGTAACTTCAGCTGACCCGCTTACCTACGCCTTTTAGCAGTTCACACAGACAGACTCGTGTCAAGAACATCAGAAGATATGATGCATTAGGTCTGGTCATACCGGGTACATTATTGTAGTGCTATGTGTTGTCTATCGTCCTGTTGAGATAGACTACAGTGGCCCTTTCTTTTCAAGGGGGGATTTGAACCAGTGTACTGATCCGACACCTGATTATTTTTTTTTTCTTTTCGCAGGATGAAGATATTGTAACTCAGTTTACTCTTAGTTTAAGAATTGTTATTATCCATACGTGTACGTCGACAAGACACGGTCGAAGGCTACATGGCTGTGAGGGAAGTTCAGACGGTGGTGATGGGGGCTACGGTGATCGGGCTGATGGCGATTTGGGCAGTATTTTCGTCTCTGTTGCTTAGTCCTGTGTCGTGCCCCCTCCCCCCCCCCCCACGACCTGCAGCACTGGCGGAGTGGGGGGACAAACTCCCCCCGTGTCGTGTTACGGGGGGCCAACAGGGGACTTGGGAACTCGCTGGTTGTAGTGATGGTGTTGGCTTGTCCCCCCTCACCCTGTAGGGCCGACACTGTAGTGTTGGTGTTGGCTTGTCACCCCCTCACTCTGTAGGGCCGACACTGTAGTGATGGTGTTGGCTTGTCCCCCTCACCCCTTTAGGACAAACACTGTAGTGATGGTGTTGGCTTTTCCCCCCTCACCCTTTTGAGCCGACACTGTAGTGATGATGTTGGCTTGTCCCCCCTCACCCTGTAGGGCCGACACTGTAGTGATGGTGTTGGCTTGTCCCCCCCTCACTCTGTAGGGCCGACACTGTAGTGATGGTGTTGGCTTTTCCCCCTTCACCCTGTAGGGCCGACACTGTAGTGATGGTGTTGGCTTGTCCCCCCCTCACTCTGTAGGGCAGGCACTGTAGTGATGGTGTTGGCTTGTCCCCCCTCACCGTGCGGGGCAGCCACTGTGGGTGGGGCAAAGGAAGGCTCACACTTGCTCCGCCGTACGTACACACAGTAACATCTGCAGAACGCACGAGAGGGAGGGAGGGAGGGAGGTCTTGAGGGAGATCTTAACTAGAGAGGGAGGAGCCCCCTCCCCCCAACTAGAATGAAGAGGACCTGACGAGAGGGAGAAGACCCCCAGACGCCGTTGCCATGAATGTACACGGAAGAAACCATCACACGTGGTCCTCCCCTCGCTACAGACGCACCAGTAGCGGGGGCTACCATCCCCTCTCCCACCTCCACACACACACACACACCTCATCCTGGCCACGGACATATCATTTTCAAGAGCCACCTTTAGCCCCCCTCCGACTAAATACAGCGACCGGGATACAATCCTGTATGATTTCTGGACACATGATAATGACGGTGGCACTTATTGGCGCACAGAGGGATGGGTTGTGCTTTTTGGAGCGATTGGCGAGCGAGCGGGTTGACAGGGGCAGACGGCTCGGCTGCAGGACCACGTACTCGGTGCATACATAATGCAGTACAGACGGAGGAGGGGCTGGGGGAGAGGGAGGGAGGGGGAAAGAGAGGCTCGGCTGATGACACTGCGCTGGTGGATTCGAGGGCGAAGAGAGAGAGAGAGAGAGAGAGAGAGAGAGAGAGAGAGAGAGAGAGAGAGAGAGAGAGAGATGGGCTTGGCTGGCTGGCTGGCGGACTGTCCGCTAGAATGTTATATGAGGTGGGGTTAAGCGCATGATGGTTTGTAGTCCACCTGAGGATGATGATTACGTCGCCCGAAGGGGTAGTTAGCAGACGGGCTGACGAAGAAGTACTCCTGGGACGAGAGGGGTGGTAGGGGCCTCGGCGGACGCCTATGGTGGCCAGCAGGGGAGGATGGAACGAGAGGGTGATGACTGGTGTACGGCAGGCGTCACACCACAGCAGGCGTCACACTACGGCAGGCGTCACGCTTACTGACGGTCAGGGCCACGCCCTTGCCAGCATACTGACGATCAGGGCCACGCACTTGCCAGCATACTGACGATCAGGGCCACGCCCTTGCCAGCATACTGACGGTCAGGGCCACGCCCTTGCCATTATACTGACGGTCAGGGCCACGCACTTGCCAGCATACTGACGATCAGGGCCACGCACTTGCCAGCATACTGACGATCAGGGCCACGCCCTTGTCAGCATACTGACGATCAGGGCCACGCCCTTGTCAGCATACTGACGATCAGGGCCACGCACTTGCCAGCATACTGACGGTCAGGGCCAGTCTCGTTTTCATTGATCTATTCATCTGTTTGTTTCTGTAATGTGTTACCATTAATCATACCGTGGGTGAGTAGGGTGCTCGGGTGTATTTGCGCCATGAGTTGGCGACGGAGGTGTGAGGGGTGACGGGTGAGGAGGGGATAGTCATGGCTAGGGACGTGGAGTAGTTGGGAGGGCTGGGTACGATGTGAGGAGGATAGAATGGGACGAAGCGTGAGTGAAGGATGTTTAGCCAGGGGGGAAGGCTAGAGACTGTGGGAGTGCATGGGATGGGCAGTGAACAGAGGAGGCCTGATGGTTACCCTGGGGGAAGGATAGACAGGGGAAAGAATAGAGAGAAGGGAAAGAGAGACATAAATAGGTTTGTAGAGTGGGTGAATATGGGGTATAGGGATAGCTGTCGAAGTTATGGGACGTGGATAGAAATCGGAGGCCAAGGTCAGAGAGCGTTCAGGGTGAAGGACGCGGGGATGAGGACAGGGCCGAGGACAGGGAGACAGGGACGAGTGTGACGACTGATGAGGCACTGATGCGGGATAATGAGGGAGCCACAGGGAGGAGGAGGAAGGGGTGTGCGCGCGTGGAGGCGGGCTCCGACGACTGGCGAGGGTGAGGGTGAACTCTTGTCTGTGCTAGTCCCGTGGGGACGTGGGAGCGGATGGTGATGTAGGCTTTGGCGGTCATGTGTGGCTGGTGACGGGAGGAAGGTAAGAGGGGAGGGGAGGCTGGAGGAAGGTGGGAGAGAGAGAGAGAGAGAGAGAGAGAGAGAGAGAGAGAGAGAGAGAGAGAGAGAGAGAGAGAGAGAGATAATGGTGGAGGGGGGTCGTGTCGCAGCGCCGGGGTGATATAGGGAGGGCCCACTGATGCACGGTCTATTGTGGCGTGCCTTATAAGTCAGCCTTGCTTCGACAACAGCCTCCCCTCGCCAGGAAGGGTTGGCTGGCATGACCCAGGGAGGGGCGCTTCCTCCTTTCCCCTACGTGTGGCTTCTCGTAGAACGCTACATAACTCTGCTGCCAGGGAGGGAGGGCGGGGTACAAAACCACCACCATAAAGTCAAAGGCCAAAATCTAATAACGCACTTGGCCTACCGAGAGTGGTGGCCGAGGGGAGCAACTCCTCCAAGATCACACTGCGTAGGTGGGAGGCTGGAATACATTGACATGAGTAAGTGATGTTGCCTTAGACTGGGTGAATACCATTGTGTCATTGTTATCATTATTATTATTATCATTAGTAGTAGTAGTAGTAGTAGTAGTAGTAGTAGTAGTAGTAGTAGTATGAACACTTGTTCGAGTTGTATACATGGACAATGCAACGTGTGGCAGTATGGGTGAGAGGCACATAGGTAGGGGTAAGTGGAAGCCAGCACAGATTGTACGGTGCACCAACGTAGGAGTCGTAACAGGTGGGCCGAAGTGGGTCCAGGGAGCCCCAGAGGGCCCTCGTCCCCTCGGGAAAGGGAGGGAAGGGAAGAACAGTCTCACAGGCATCGGCGTTGATACACATTGAGGTATGAGTCCTGCCTCAACAAGGGAACATTGTTGGTTGCCATACGACAATACAAGGAGTACTAGTGATACCGTAGCGGGCCAGGGCACTTCAAATACAGGGTCTAGAGTTAACAGGTTAACAAAATGGTGTTACCAGTCAACATGAAGCATGAGACGATGCAGGGTGTAGCTGAAAGCAAAGTAGATTTTTATGTGCCATTAAAATAACCACAAAGGTCTCGTTACCTTAGGCCTTGAGGCCTGGAATTGCAGATTGTAAGGCACCTGCCACTGTGGTGTTCGAGTGTGTATATACATCAAGCTCAGAGCGGAGCTGGTACTTGGAGTGCTCGGGGTAACAATGCCCTGTAACCAGCCAGATGTGTATACATGTAATCTAGGCGTACCCAAGCAACTGTATTGTCACCCATCCAGTTTCTTTATGATTTGGTCATAATATTGAAGACTTGCAGCATCCACGTCTCTCAACATCCCCCTGTAGTCCAGGCGTCGGTGGGATGTTTGCGATTGAGGAGTATGTCTCTAGTCAGACCACATCTGCTGGAGAGAGCCAGAGAGTAGACACAGAAAGCATTTTTATTTTATCAAGATTACCAACTCAAAATGCCCATCACGTTAGGAGTATCCGTACAAACTGGATAATCTTTGACAAGCCCTGGACAGTGTATAACATCAGTGGTGTAAGAGTGCACAGTTCGGTGTTGGGGTGTTTGTGGACCAAGTTGCTCTTGATTAGACGAGGTTGTTGGCGTTGTATGAAGCACAACCCACAGCGGCCGTGCCTTTAGCTTGTAAGGATCCATCGTTGTGATATATAGAGTGTTGATAGGCTTGTTGGTAGGCTGCTACCCCTCCTCTCTCTCTCTCTCTCTCTCTCTCTCTCTCTCTCTCTCTCTCTCTCTCTCTCTCTCTCTCTCTCTCTCTCTCTCTCTCTATTTGCTCACATAATTAGTGGTCTACGTAAGGATGTGGGGAATGTACCGGCCAGGGTGACAGTGATTGAGAGTCTGAGCTCAGTGCCTATGTTGGCGTCTCAAATCGACATAGGTCTGGTTGATATTAGTCTCTTGATCTTGTTTTGAATAATGTTGGGATATCGGTGGGGCGCCACAGTCTCGTCCACCCATCATCCATTGATGAGTGGAGACCTGGATGATACAGGTAGGGCCGTGAGGGGGCTGGTATTAGTAGGTGGGTGAATATGAGTAAGGTTTCTGGTAGTACATGTATGTGGGTTAGGTACGGGTTGGGTCAGTGGTGGTGGCTGTACATGGGTAGGTGCGTGTGGGGTCAGTGGCGGTGGCTGTACGTGGTAGATGCGTGTGGGGTCAGTGGCAGGGGGACAGGGACGTGACTTGAGGAGGTCCTGCCCCGGATCCCGTCCGGCGGGGGATGTGTGTGTGTGTGGCCGTCTTGTGCTGCTGCAGGAAGCTGTTATGTGAGATGTTGACAGTGGCTGGATCACCCCCGCCCCTCACCCACTGCCCCACCTACCCAGTCTTCACCCCACCCTCCTCCACCCGGCCCAGTGCACCGCCCAAGCCCACGCGGCCGAGACTCGGGGCTGAATCACTAATCGGTAATGTAAGGGATCGTTTCTTTTGCCTCTTACTGTCCCATTCTTTACCTCTTCATATATTTCCCTCCCTGCGGGGTACACTTCTGGTGCGCCTTCCGCCACACGCCTCTCCTTCCCACCCTACTGCCCGGCCCGCCACCCGTCTTCCAGCCAGCCCCACCCACCTCCACTCCCCTATACAATATTGCACAGGCTTTCAGTGCGGGAGGCATTGTGTTGTGCGGGGGAGAGGCACGTGTGGCGGGCGAGAAGGCGTGGGAGGCTACCGCGGTGTGGCCGCCAGTAGGAGCAGGGTTGTGGTGCGTCCGGAGGTCCATAGGAGGCACACGGAAGGGTTGGCTGCAGCCCAAGTGTGGTCTCCACGGCCTTTGCTGCCACGGGCCAGCGGCCAGGCCAGGGACTCCCAGCCATCCCCTGTTGCACCCCCGGTGCCAGGGCCAAGTCTGGCCAGACCAGGCACCCTCCCCCATCAGCACCACCAGTGCTAGGGGTCAAGGACAGCCCGCCAGCTCCCAGGCCAGGCACTCCCTCCCCTACTGCACCACCAGCGTCAAGGCCAGATCACTCGCCCCTTCCCCTGACCCACCAATGTCAAGGCCAAGTCTAGCCCCCTCCCCTACCTCTAGCATCCAGGCCAAGCACTCTCCCCCCCCCCCTCCCTCTGACCTACCAATGTCAAGGCCGTTTGCGGCCCACCAGCATCTAGGCCAAGCGCTCCCTCCCTCCCGCTCCCCCCCTCCCCCCCACTCTTTCTCCCCTCCCCTCTGCATTACCAGTGCCAAGGTCTGGTGCCGCAGGACACACACACACACACACACACACACACGCGCACCCGCTCCAGCCATTGTGTAAGTTAAGTCGTCATATTTCTGTAACTTGCACCGGCGCGGGGAACTCCTAAATCTCCCTCCTCGATAACGTAGGTAAGTCTGGAAGTGAAGAGCTCAGGCAAGCGCGTCTCTCAGCCCGCCCGCCCGCCCGCCCGCCCGCCCGCCTGCATGCCTCGCCCTCCCAGTCTTATTTATGTGCTTACTCGCCGCTTGTCTTCGGTTCTCCCTCGTCTCGTCGTCAGGAATTTCTTGCGTCTTCAGGAGGCGGAGGCGGCGGAAGGAGGGTGGGTAGGGAATTTGAGCGAAGCTCGCTTTTATTATCTTCTCAGATGTGTCTACTGAAGGAGGAATCTTGCCTACCCCGTCTGTCTTATCCTGAAGGAGGAGGAGAGGGAGGTAGTTGGTGCTTCCCCCTGGTCTCATGGCCGGACAGGAGCTGTGCACTCGAGGGCGCCACAGGAGAGCAAGGTTACACACACACACACACACACACACACACACACACACCCTTGGTTATTACCGCCGCATGGTAGTGATAGATAACCTTCACTGCTTCAGTAATGATAGGTGGAGCTGCCGCAGGCCCTGGGACAACTTCTGAGGAGCAGGTGTCGCCCTTAAGGGCTGTTCGGTCCGCAGCCTCACCCTGCCCCCACCTCCCACTTAACGTGTGGTCGGCGCCGCACTTATTTTGGCGATGCTTCGGTATAGGGGGGCTGGGGGGTGGTCGTCCTCCGTCACTGCCGCCGTCAGGAGGTTCCTCGTGACCTTCCCGCTCGTTGCTCGACTCGCCTTCCCTTCCCCTCCACCTCTCCCGCCTCCGCTCCACCATTGCTCGAAAGGAAGGAAAGGGAGGGAAATACGAGAGTGGGAAGGAAGAGCCTCTAACTCCTGGATGATATAGAGCGAACGTAAACAAGCCCCGCGGGAGAACAAGTCCCGCGGGGAAGGGAAACTGGCGCAAGTTGCCAGACGGTGGCTGGAGGGGGAGCCGTGGTTGCTCTAATTACCGCGGTGCCTCCCCTCTGGCTCCTGCTGCCGCCGGGGCAGCCAGGATCAGGGGCTCTGGGGCGCCGACCTGGGAAATGTGTGGTTAGAGGCAGGGGCGACGACCACACAGATGTGTGGGTAGTGGCAGAGGCGCCGACCCCAGGGATGTGTGAGGAGAGACAAGGGCGTTGACCACTGGGATGTGTGGGTAGTGGCAAGGGCGCCGACCACAGGGATGTGTGGGTAGTGGCAGGGGCGCCGACCACAGGGATGTGTTGGAAGAGACAGGGGCTCTGACCACAGGGATGTGTGGCTAGGGGCATAGGAGCCAACCACATGGATGTGTGGATAGGAGCAGTGGTGCCGACCACAGGGATGTGTGGGTAGTGGCAGGGGTGCCGACCACAGGGTTGTGTGGGTAGGGGCAGGGGTGCCGACCACAGGGATGTGTGGGTAGAGTCAGGAGTGCCGACCATAAGGATATGTGGGTAGGGGCAGGAGAGGCACCCGCATGGATGTGTGGGTAGGGGCCGAGTGTGCCAGTGGTGGGAAGTAAAGGGGAACAGGGAGGTGCTGGTAGCGTCAGGGATAGATAAGGGTAGTAAATAAAGTGTTATCTGTATGGCAGTGAGGAAAGGGACGAGGCGCCAGGTGGTTGGTGCAAGCTGTAGGAGGCGGAGGGCTGGTGCCAGAGAGAGAGAGAGAGAGAGAGAGAGAGAGAGAGAGAGAGAGAGAGAGAGAGAGAGAGCTGGCTGGCCACTCCCAGTTGTCACGGATGGGACGACGACAAACCTTTTTGTGGATTATGGCCCTAAAGAACCTCGTTGTGGCTGTAGGGAAAAGGGGTCGAGGTCGTGGGAGCTTTTGCATGGGTTGGGTGGGGGCCGCCCCCCGAGACGCGCGACCTTGGTGAACTTATGAGAGTAGTGAGAACGGTGGAGGTGAACCATGATGACTGGCTGATTTAGGAGGCGTCACATATCGCTAGGGGAGGAGGGGAGGGGAAGGGGGGTTTTAAGGAGAGAGAGGGGGTTGGTCTCGTTGGTCACTCTTCTGACTTAAGGAATATTATGATTTTCCCTGGGCTTACAGAGCCGTGGTTTATGTTAACGACGGGCGGGAGGTGGAGATGGGGTGACGAGGGAGGTGGGTAGAGGAGGTGATGAGGTAGGTATGTAGAAGAGGGGGCGTTGACGAAGGAGGTGTGTAGAGGGGGTGACATGGAGGTGTATAGAAGGGACATGAGGCTTGACATGTGGGGACAAGGTTCTAGGCATGGTGTGGAAGCCAAGGGATGTGGATGAAACCAGGCAAGGTGTGTGGACGCCAAGGGGTGTGGAGGATGCCAGGCAAGGTGTGTGGACGCCAAGAGGTGTGGAGGAAGCCAGGCAAGGTGTGTGGAAGCCAAGGGGTGTGGAGGAAACCAGGCAGCTGTCTAGAATCCAGGGGGTGTGGAGGAAACCAGGCAGCTGTCTAGAATCCAGGGGGTGTGGAGGAAGCCAGGCAGCTGTCTAGAATCCAGGGGGTGTGGAGGAAGCCAAGCATAGAGTGTGGAAGCTAAGGCGTGTGGAGGAAGCCAGGCAGAGCGCGGAGGGAGCCATAGATCGAAGGGGAAATCATGGAGCGTGAAGAGAGACTTAGAGCGTGTAGGGGGACCACAGAGAGTGGAGGGAGACATAGAGCGTGTAAGGGGGACCACAGAGATCGGAGGGAGACAGGGCTTGCGTCATGAAAGTCAGGAAGCTTTGGAAGGAGGTAGAAGACCCACAGGGAGCAGGAGGGTGTAAGGGAGCTAGTGAAGGTGAGAGGAATAAGGGAGTGTGGTAGGCAACAGGGGACCCTAACAGTCAGTAGGGAACGTATGAAGGGGAGCCAGAAATGGATGGGGTGCGTGAAAGGGGAGCTGAGGAGCGTAGGAGGAGCCAGGGAGCGTATAGGAACCAATGAGAGCGTTTGGGAACTCTCAGGGTGTTTAGGGTTCTGGAGGGAGCCAGGGAGCGTCAAGGAGTACAAGAACATGTGGAGATTTGAGCAGTGTCGTGGGAGACAGGGACCGTAAAAGATAGAAGGGAGTGTGTTGGGGGAGGGGGGGAAGGAAACAAAGAGCGTGGGAGGTGCAAGGGAACGTGTGAGAAATAGGAAGCTTGGGAAAGGCACGGGCGAGTGTAGAAAGCAGGGAGCATTAAAGAGTCAGGGAGCGCATGGGAGGTAAGTAATGTCAGGGGAGTCATGAGGCGTGTTCAGGGTGAGGGATGGGAAGGGGGTAAGGAGGACGCAGTGCCCAGCAACAGACTGATTAAAAAGAGCTGCTGTCGCCACGCGTTACTTCCTCCTTAGCCCTGCAGGTTAGGGAGAGTATCATAATCACTCTGTATATATCGTATGTATAGTTGCATGGAGTATAAAGCCGTACTAAGCAGACCAGGAATACAGCAGTGTTCACAGTACTCGAATCATTTTGCGGAGCAACAGAGAAAACGGATTTCAGGGGGTACTCCTCAGCAGGTACGGGGCCAGGGATGTGGACGGGTGTGTGTGTGTGTGTTTGACTGTGGGCCATCACTTTGATTGAACTTCTGTCGTAGTGATTCAATAAACAGATGATCTGTTGAAGTGATTCGATGAATGGACGTTTATTCTCAATGTTTGTCTACTGAATAACCGGGAGTTGACTGGGTTGCCTCTTCGTCGTAGAGGAGTCGGCCAACTCTAGACATGAATGTACATATGGTCATGATTAGCCACCACGTATACGAAGATGTATTAGTTTACCCTGAAGATATATATATATATGTATTAGTTTACCCTGAAGATATATATATATATATATATATATATATATATATATTTTTTTTTTTTTTTTTTTTTTTTTTTTTTTTTTTTATACTTTGTCGCTGTCTCCCGCGTTTGCGAGGTAGCGCAAGGAAACAGACGAAAGAAATGGCCCAACCCCCATACACACGTACATACACACGTCCACACACGCAAATATACATACCTACACAGCTTTCCATGGTTTACCCCAGACGCTTCACATGCCTTGATTCAATCCACTGACAGCACGTCAACCCCTGTATACCACATCGCTCCAATTCACTCTATTTCTTGCCCTCCTTTCACCCTCCTGCATGTTCAGGCCCCGATCACACAAAATCTTTTTCACTCCATCTTTCCACCTCCAATTTGGCCTCCCTCTTCTCCTCGTTCCCTCCACCTCCGACACATATATCCTCTTGGTCAATCTTTCCTCACTCATTCTCTCCATGTGCCCAAACCATTTCAAAACACCCTCTTCTGCTCTCTCAACCACGCTCTTTTTATTTCCACACATCTCTCTTACCCTTACGTTACTTACTCGATCAAACCACCTCACACCACACATTGTCCTCAAACATCTCATTTCCAGCACATCCATCCTCCTGCGCACAACTCTATCCATAGCCCACGCCTCGCAACCATACAACATTGTTGGAACCACTATTCCTTCAAACATACCCATTTTTGCTTTCCGAGATAATGTTCTCGACTTCCACACATTTTTTCAAGGCTCCCAAAATTTTCGCCCCCTCCCCCACCCTATGATCCACTTCCGCTTCCATGGTTCCATCCGCTGACAGATCCACTCCCAGATATCTAAAACACTTCACTTCCTCCAGTTTTTCTCCATTCAAACTCACCTCCCAATTGACTTGACCCTCAACCCTACTGTACCTAATAACCTTGCTCTTATTCACATTTACTCTTAACTTTCTTCTTCCACACACTTTACCAAACTCAGTCACCAGCTTCTGCAGTTTCTCACATGAATCAGCCACCAGCGCTGTATCATCAGCGAACAACAACTGACTCACTTCCCAAGCTCTCTCATCCCCAACAGACTTCATACTTGCCCCTCTTTCCAGGACTCTTGCATTTACCTCCCTAACAACCCCATCCATAAACATATATATATATATATATATATATATATATATATATATATATATATATATATATATATATATATATATTTTTTTTTTTCAAACTATTCGCCATTTCCCGCATTAGCAAGGTAGCGTTAAGAACAGAGGACTGGGCCTCTGAGGGAACATCCTCACCTGGCCCCCTTCTCTGTTCCTTCTTTTGGAAAATTAAAAAAAACAAGAGGGGAGGATTTCCAGCCTCCCGCTCCCTCCCCTTTTAGTCGCCTTCTACGACACGCAGGGAATACGTGGGAAGTATTCTTTCTCCCCAATCCCCAGGGATAATATATATATATATATATATATATATATATATATATATATATATATATATATATATATATATATATATATATATATAAACACATTGGGAGCAAGTTGTTTGCCGTGGTTTACACAGGGTTGGCCTTGGCTAGTGTAAACAACGTGGAACATGGATGCTGAAGTTTTTTCCCCTCCCTGTGTTTACAAGGGCAGAGAGGAGGATGCCTGGCTAATGAGCAACCGGATGCTGGACCGGGCCGGAGAGAGGGAGGGAGGGCCGAGGCGAGTGGCCCGGCCCGCGTTTTTGGCACTTCTCATTCATAACCCCGCGGCCCAACAACCTCATGCCCCAGATCTCATACGTACCCACACACACACACACACACACACACACACACACACACACACACACACACACACACCGGGAATCAAACTGAGGGCAGCAGTGGGGGATACCCTGTGCCGTGTGTAAACCGCAGGACTGAACAGCTGGCTTTACCGTAGGCGAATATGTGGGCGTGTGACGGGCACTGGATGGAGGGATGGCGGCTTTGGGTGTTTATGAGGCGCATTGTACGGCTGAGTGGTGCCGGCGGCTTTGAGTGTTCATGAGAGGCACTGGACGGCAGGTGGCGGCGGCGGGAGGGGCACTGGACGGCAGGGTGGCGGCGGCGGCGGGAGGGGCACAGGACGGCAGGGTGGCGGCGGCGGCGGGTGTTCATGAGGGGCACTGGACGGCAGGGTGGCGGCGGCGGCGGGTGTTCATGAGGGGCACTGGACGGCAGGGTGGCGGCGGCGGCGGGTGTTCATGAGGGGCACTGGACGGCAGGGTGGCGGCGGCGGCGGGTGTTCATGAGGGGCACTGGACGGCAGGGTGGCGGCGGCGGCGGGTGTTCATGAGGGGCACTGGACGGCAGGGTGGCGGCGTGTTCAACGTATCGATCACCCCGGCAGCAGGGAGGACCCGGGGTTGTAAGGGGGGAGACGTTGGGGGGAATGAGTCGGGGTGTTATCAGTGTGTCTTCCTCGCCGCACTCCAGTTTCTCTGCCACAGGAGCCACCGTCAGGAGCGGTCCTAAGAACACAGACGCCTCCCCTCCCCTTCCTCGACCCCCTTACTCCCCCCCTCGCCTCTCTCCTTCCCCTCATCTATATGGTGACGCCCCCTCCCTCCATCTCCTCCTCTAGACACAGTGCCTTACTTTCTCCACCTCATAACCCCCCTGCACCCTTCCTGGAAGTAGACCTCCCTACCCCCCCCCCCAGCCCTTCTCATATACAGTGGCTCCCCCTCGATCTCGATCCAGAACCGGGGCCTTCCTCCCCTACATTAAGCACCCCTTCCCCTACCCTCCCCGCTTCCCTCTCTTGAGAAACAAAGCTCCTATGGCCACGGTTCTGCTCGTTCACCCCAGACACATTGCTTCCCGTCCATTGGAAACACAGGGGCGGCCTCCTACCCCACAACCCCTGCTCCCTAGGCACGGTCCTCCCTCCCTTCCCTCCCAAACCGAGTGCCCTTTGCCCTTCCCAGACACAGGGCCTCCCACACATCTATATATCATGCCCTCTTCCTGTCCCATGCACAAAGTCCTCCGCTTCCTGCAGACACGGTGCCCCTCGTCTCTCCCTGACATGTTGCTTGCAGGCCTTCCTGGATCAAGTGCCCCCACTACTCCTCCCAGACACAGTACCCCTGCGCCTCCAGGACGCGTTGACTCCTCCCCTCCCAGACAGTGCCCGCTGTCCCTTCAAGAAGCAGCCCCTCCCTAGACGCAGCGCCCCCTCCCGTTTCCATACTTTCTGTCCACCCCAAATGCAGTCCCCTCCAGCCCCTCCTAAACGTAGTGCCCTCAGTCCTTCTTATACAGTGTCCTTTCCCAGAGAGCTATTCCTTCCCACCTCATTAACAGCACTCATCTGAGACGTAACACCTCCGTCCCCCAGGTCCAGTGCTCTCTCGTCACCTAAACACATTTTCCTTACTTCTAAAAGTACGATGGAGCTCACTCCCTTTGTGTTCTCTAAGACAATGTCTCCGTCACTCTCTGGTACAGTAATCCCCAGATACGGTGTCTCCCATCCCTCCTCTGTACGTACAGTGCTCCCCAGATACAGCACCAACGCCTCATGTCTCCAGTCCCATATAGGCACACTATCCTCCACCTTTTCATGACACAGGGAGTCTTACCTCACCTTGACATAGTGCCCCTCTAGCCCATACCGTGCCTCCACCTCCATCATTATCCCAATGCCTCTACTCCACCTGGGCGGAGTGACCACCTCCCTTCCTCCTCCGTCTGTTTTAGCTACTGTGCTCCCCCACCCCGTCTATTCTAAACATGAATGTACCCCCTCGTCCCTCCGGGACACGGTAACCCCCCATCCCTCTCACACAGTGGCGTTCTCATCATGGACAGTGCCCCTCATTTACCATGGACACAGTGCCTTCCCGCCTTTCTCCATACAGCGTGCTCCCTGTTTACCCAAAAGACATGACACCCCGTCCTTCCCATGCACAGACCCCCTGACCCTACCACAAACACTTCCTCCTGCTTCTCCCAGTTGCAGTTCCTTCACTGCCTCGTCACCCCTGCGAGAGACAGTGCCCCGTGAGCTCGTGGCTGTCAGACAGAGTGCCTCTTTCTCCGCCCTTTCTAGATACAGTACCTTCTTCTTTCCCCTCCCTATCCTTCCTAGACACAGTGCCTCCCTGATACAGTTCCTTCTCGATACCCCGAGACACAGTACCTCCTAGCTTCTCCAAAACACAGTCTCCCCCCCCCCCTCCTCTTCTAGACCCACTGCCTCTCCGCGCTCCTTCTAGACACAATGCCTCCCCGCCACTTCTAGACACAGTAACTCGTCTCTTCCAGACACAGTACCTTTCCTACTCAAGCACAGTGCCCTCTCCACTCCCTCGTAGACACAGTACCTCTTCCTCTCCTCGCCCAAACAGTGACTCCTCCCCAACCCTCCCAAACACAGCGCTTCCTTCCCTCCCTTCCCCGAGACGGTGCCCCCTCCCCACACCTTTCAGACACAGCGCCTCCTCCCCTCCCTTCCAAGAAACAGCCCCTTCTCCCTTCTCCTCTCTGAAACAGTGCCTCCTTCCCATCCCTCCTAGACACAGTGCCTCCTTTCCCGCCCCTCACAGACACAGTGCCTTGCTCCCAACCCTTCCTTGACACCCCGGTCAGTGTTTCTAGGCCTCCCAGACACAGGGCTGTTTCTCTTCTCTCAAAACCTTGGTGTCTTTGCCCCTCCAACAGTGCCCCTTGTCTTCTTACAATGCCCACCACTCCTCCCACAGTGGCATAATACCCTTACCACAGCAAACCCGTCCCTTCCTTCCTGGAAACGCTGCATCCGCCCCTCACACTCTCTCATCGCTCCCTGTTCCTACATTGCTCTGCCTGAATTTATTATGTTTACACTACTGTAACCCTCTTCCCCTTCCCCAACCCCGAGCCTGGCGCATGTTAGTAGTAGTGGCGGAGAGTCCAGCAGGGAGGAGCAGGTGTGTGTACACACCAGGTTCACACCTGGCCCTGACTGCAGCCGGCCCTTGGGGAGGCAGGGGGATGAGTGGCAACCCTGTTACGAGAACCCCCGCACCTCACGGGGGCGGCTCTCGAATCCCTGCTATACCTCTGCCGCAGATTGTTATAGATGCCTCTCTGTGGCTTTACTGAGGTTCCTTTGCCTGAGGCGTTTGTCGTATCATTGTGGCGTAGTGTGTGTGTGTGTGTGTGTGTGTGTGTGTGTGTGTGTGTGTATGTGTGTGGGACGTTCTGACGGAGGGGAGTAACGAGTAGAGATGATGATGACGATGTCTGAACACCAGAGTAATATTTGACACTGATCACGTCGTGTCCTCCTTATTCAACCTTCCATATATATATATATATATATATATATATATATATATATATATATATATATATATATATATATATATATATACTGGCCACTAATGAATTGTGATTATATTAATCAAGACGAAGGTTTGTTTCCTCATCCTTTAGAAGATAAAACATAATTAGATTTTCTGTACAAGACGAAGGTGAGGGAAGGAGGGAGAGGACTTTGTCAAACAGTTAAGGCTTCAGGTGAGGGCATCTGCGGTGGACTGGAGCCACACAACTGAGGCTCGACACACGCTAAAGATAACAGGATTGGCGATAAAACATGATGACGAGAGGCGTAATGACAAGCGTCGAGACTAAGAGCCGTAATAAACACGGCGCTGAAGCGTTGGACGTGGGAGGCTGGTTGATGGCGAAGGGGAGAAGTAGTAGTCGAGGAGGAGGAGGAGGAGGATGGTGGGGGGGGTCGTGGTGGTGGTGAGGTGTCGACGTCTCCATCTGCAGCCGGGCTGACTTCATGCGACGGAGGTGAGGTCGTGGCTCCGCGTGCCCCAGGGAGAGACTGGAATAAAGAGCTGGCCGAGTTAAGGGTGTGAGGGCGTGGTAAACATCCGAAATGAAGAGGGTTGAGGATGGACGTGGTCTGAAGCTTGACATCGCGTCTCGATTTCCACCCACGGGGGGGATGATTGCTCTTTGCAGTGGTACTGTTGCCTCTGCAGTGGGGGGCAGTGCTGGTTGGTGGAGGTGCAAGAGGGCAACCCACTGGTAAGTGAAGATGCATGAGGTCATCCAGTGGTAGGAGAAGCTGCAGGTGGCCACCCGGTGGTAGGTGAAGATCAGGTGGTCACCCAGTGGAAGGTGGAGGCGTCGACCCAGCTACCAGACAGCAGGCGCCCACTCCTGGTAAATCATCAGTAATGAGACAGAATTATGTAGTGGTACACCAGGCCATGACCCGTAAGGAAGAAATACGACAGGTCGTAACTGATTGCTACCCAGTGGCATGTCCTGCACCTTTTTAGCGCTGTTGTGGTCCAGCCTCTCCAGTGGCGGTGTAGTGTAGCCTCTCCAGTGGTGGCGGTGGTAGGTAGATATGCAAGGGAAGGTAGTATTAGAAGGGAGATGGCTAATCTTGCTTGGGTGTGTGTGCCAGGGGAGGTAATACTAGAACCAAGGGAGGCGGCAGTGGAGGTGTGCCAGGGTACGTCGCACTGGAGGTATGTTACAGAAGATGACACTAGAAAGGGGGCCAGTGACATGAGAATGACGGGAGGAGGAAGCGGAGGAGGGAGGACACAGAAAATGGATGGCAGACAAGACGAATGGAGATTGTAGGGAGGAAAAATGCTGGAAAGAAATTGAGTTTGACTTGAGGGAGATGAAGGGAATTGATGGATATTGCTTAATGAAGGGACGGAGACGAGATGAAGGTGAAGTAATCTGCAGTAAATATAGACAGGAGACACTGAGGACGGACCAAGGGCGCAAGATATTGAGAACAGGCGAAAAAGGAAAAGTTTTTTTTTTTGTATATATATATATATATATATATATATATATATATATATATATATATATATATGAGAACGGGGAGTGAACACGTTTGAGGGTGACAGTAGCACAGGAAAATTATCTTTAAGCAACTGCACGAACCTCGCCACCGTCATGTCCTGCCACCCGAGATCCTTCGTCCCCAGAGTTGCAGTTCGGCCCCACAAGAGCATCGATCCCTTCTGAGCTTACACAGACTACATTATAATTATTATTATTATTATTATTATTATTATTATTATTATCATTATTATTATTATTATTATTATTATTATTATTATTATTATTATTCCAGCGGGGGGCTGGAAATCCTCCCCTCTCATTTTTTTTTAAATTTTCCAAAAGAAGGAACAGAGAAGGGGGCCATATGAGGATATTCCCTCAAAGGCCCAGTCCTCTGTTCTTAACGCTACCTCGCTAATGCGGGAAATGGCGAATAGTATGAAAAAAAAATTATTATTATTATTTATTATTATCATTACTATTACTGTTATTTATTATATTTTTGAGAATGATGATACTTGTGAATGACGTAGTCTTGTTGGGAGGGTCATGATCGATAGCTGGTGGTGGTGATAGCGACCTGCTGAGGAGGGTTGGAGATGACAGTAATCACGACCTGCTGAGGAGGGTTGGAGATGACAGTAATCACGACCTGCTGAGGAGGGTTGGAGATGACGGTAATCATGACCTGCTGAGGAGGGTTGGAGATGACTGTAATCATGACTTGCTGAGGAGGGTTGGAGATGACGGTAATCACGACCTGCTGAGGAGGGTTGGAGATGACAGTAATCATGACCTGCTGAGGAGGGTGGGAGATGACGGTAATCATGACCTGCTGAGGAGGGTTGGAGATGACTGTAATCATGACCTGCTGAGGAGGGTTGGAGATGACGGTAATCATGACCTGCTGAGGAGGGTTGGAGATGACAGTAATCACGACCTGCTGAGGAGGGTTGGAGATGACAGTAATCACGACCTGCTGAGGAGGGTTGGAGATGACGGTAATCACGACCTGCTGAGGAGGGTTGGAGATGACTGTAATCATGACTTGCTGAGGAGGGTTGGAGATGACGGTAATCACGACCTGCTGAGGAGGGTTGGAGATGACAGTAATCACGACCTGCTGAGGAGGGTTGGAGATGACGGTAATCATGACCTGCCCGCCAGCCCCCGGCGGTGGAGAGGTTGGAGATGGTTTTGAGATCGACCTCCTCAGGAGGAATGGAAATGGTCTGTGACGACCTCATGAAAAGCGAAGGTGGAACAAAAAAAAAAGGGAAAAAAAGCTGGGAAATATCAAAAAAGGTATTCGCGAGAGTTGATTTCTCACAGAAAACGAAGAAAAGGGAGATTAAAAAGGGGGACTAATATGCGACTGGCACTGAGAGCGGAGGCAGAAATAGGTACTTGAGTCAATAAATGACACTAACCCGTAGAAGGCGTGATAGTAAAGTGTTGGTGGGTGAGGGAACACACACTTGGTGACCCTGCAGGGGCGAAGGCTTCGGTCAGGCAACCGGGTCGGGGGGAACGGAGGACACGCCTTCGAAAGTCACCCAGCGCAACTTGCAGTGGGCCGTAGACTGCCAGTGGTCGTCATCCATGTCAGGTGTCCAGTGTGGTGGTCGCTCAGGGACACTTGTTAAGCTTATTATAACCAAAGGAACTACGCCAAATACGTTTGTTTATGGTCTTACCAGCTCGTCCGCTTACCTATCGTTCTTTTAGGATATTTGATTAAAAGAAAAATAGAAAAACGTGATAGATATCCCATACGAAATAGTGGGAAGATAACACATGAAGGAAATGTATTTCATGCTGGTTGTATGAGAGGCTGGTGTTACCGGACCCCGCCTGCACGGCGTTACACCGCGAGTGAAAAGCCGCCTCAGGCGCGGCTGTATCCTTGTGAATATAGTCTCGTCAGAGAACTCGCTGCAAAAGGAGTTCACATTGTCATGCTGCTGTAAGTAGCGCCGCCTTCGGGTTTACGAGAGCCTTTCTAAAGTCTTGGGTAACACCAGGACTCGTTCACAGCAATTGGTCCTGGGTTAGGTATTAGAGGATATAGATTATCTTGTCCCAAGATTTGTTAAATCAGTTTATCTGTGATAATGATAAGTGGCGGGTGGGGTGATTACCGCTGGAAGAGGCAAATCATCTGGTATTGTTAAGGTCCAATTACCGGGTCACTTGACGGCAAATGGCGCTCTGTTACTGTGGCTGCAACACACAGAAACTTTTTTTTTTTTTGAGCCCTTTGACCTCTTGAGAACGCTCTTCATGTTCCCCATTAATTATAATGACGGGTCAATGGAGGTCATGTAGATACCATCATCACCTCACAGGAACCTGCTCCTGTCAGGGGGACGGAGGGGCGTCCTCCTGCACAGTGGGAGGGTGGGGGGCGGGGGGGCGTCGATAAACGAGAGGGAGTTGGTTGGTTGTCAGGGTCGAGTGGCTCGGGTGTTTGTGTGGAGGAGCGGCCCTTACTGGCGACTCTGCCTTGGTCCCCTGCTGTGCTGTGGGAGTGTGGGGTAGAGGCGGCGGGTCAGGGCGGGACCGGTTGTGATTGGGTCTGTTATTGTAAGTGTCTGTGAGGCAGTCAGCTTCGCTTGGTGCTTGCAGCTCCTACGATCTCTTCTTCTTCTTCTTCGTCTTCTTCACCTCCTCTGTCGCCGTGGCCCAGGGTATGAGAGATTCCTGGGACCGCAGTGCGTCGGGCATTTCCGCCGACGTGTCGCTGCCTTAGACAGGGTTTGGGCGAGCTTGGCCCGACGGGAGATGAGAGGGGAAGCGGGAGGACGAGCCGGTCCTCTGTAAGTGACGGACGGGTCGGTCCTGTCGCCGTGCAGGTGAGGACGGGGAGACACCCCAAGTCTCGGGCCTTCTGGCGGTGTTTGGCTCTCGCCAACTGACCGGGGGTTCGGGGTGTGCCACATCAGTCGGTGTGTGTGTGTGTGTGTGTGTGTGTGTGTGTGTCATGTGTTATAATTGCGTGTGACAGTCCAGTGCCAAGTGCCAACCCCCCGCGCTACACAGACCTCTCCCTCGACGTCCTTTGATGAGAGAGCGAAAGATAGTGGTCCATATCTTGTGCAGGGGCTTGGCCTCACGAGCAGCCGTGGCTCGTGTAGGGGTTGGGCATCACGAGCAGCCGTGGCTCGTGTAGGGGTTGGACATCACGAGCAGCCGTGGCTCGTGTAGGGGCTTGGCCTCACGAGCAGCCGTGGCTCGTGTAGGGGCTTGGCCTCACGAGCAGCCGTGGCTCGTGTAGGGGTTGGGCCTCACGAGCAGCCGTGGCTCGTGCAGGGGCTTGGCCTCACGAGCAGCCGTGGCTCGTGTAGGGATTGGGCATCACGAGCAGCCGTGGCTCGTGTAGGGGTTGGGCATCACGAGCAGCCGTGGCTCGTGTAGGGATTGGGCATCACGAGCAGCCGTGGCTCGTGAAGGGATTGGGCATCACGAGCAGCCGTGGCTCGTGTAGGGGTTGGGCATCACGAGCAGCCATACCCTACACTCTCCTACCCCCTCCCACCACAGGTCAGGTTTCTCGCCTCCTTCCCTCCCTGCCTCACCCTCGCTCATCACTGTGCTTTTGATGCTTCTTTGTGGCCCGTACTCCCCTTCTTGTCCACACCCGCGCTACCTGCCTGAGCCTCACCCTTGCCGCCGTCTAACCCCCCCCCCCCCCCCCCCCCCCCACACACACACACACACACACACACACACACTGCAGCGTGACGTTGATAATGGTGGCGGTGTGTGCGTGTGTGTGTGTGTGTGTGTGTGTGTGTGTGGGTGAAAGGGAGGGGGGAATAGCGGAGGGGCGGCGCTGCGTGTGGATGCGGGAGGCAGACGCCAAGGTATTGGGGCCGTAAATAGCCTGAGTTACAGATGCCATAACAACACGGCAGTTGTTGTTATTGTTAGAGGGAAGGAGGGAGAGGTGATGTTTATAGCTTGTCACAGGGGGCATCAGTCGTCTCCAGCTCCACGCCCCTCCCGTACCCACCACATTTACCCCTCCATCTTTCTTTGGCAACCTACCGGCCAGGGAGGTTGTCCGGTTGGTGCGGAGAGGAGTTTAGTGGTCACCTGGTATGACCCAGCTGGGGGATGAGTGCGGTGGTATGGTCTGGTGTGGCTCAGTTGATGGAGGAGTGTGATGCTGATCGCCTGGTGTGGCTTAGCTGGGGGAGGAGTGTGATGCTGATCGCCTGGTGTGGCTTAGCTGGGGGAGGAGTGTGGTGATGGTCGCTTGGTGTGGCTCAGCTGGAGGAGGAGTGTGGTGATGGTCGCCTGGTGTGGCTCAGCTGGGGGAGGAGTGTGGTTCTGGTCGCCTGGTATGGTATAGCTTGGGGGGGAGTGTAGTGGAGGTCGCCTGGTGTGGCTCAGCTGGGGGAGGAGTGTGGTGCTGGTCGCCTGGTGTGGCGCAGCTGGAGGAGGAGTGTGGTTCTGGTCACCTGGTATGGTATAGCTTGGGGAGGAGTGTAGTGGAGGTCGCCTGGTGTGGCTCACCTGAGGGAGGAGTGTGGTTCTGGTCACCTGGTATGGTATAGCTTGGGGGGGGGGGAGTGTAGTGGAGGTCGCCTGGTGTGGCTTAGCTGGGGGAGGAGTGTGATGCTGATCGCCTGGTGTGGCTCAGCTGGGGGAGGAGTGTGGTTCTGGTCACCTGGTATGGTATAGCTTGGGGGGGGGGGAGTGTAGTGGAGGTCGCCTGGTGTGGCTTAGCTGGGGGAGGAGTGTGGTTCTGGTCACCTGGTATGGTATAGCTTGGGGGGGGGGGAGTGTAGTGGAGGTCGCCTGGTGTGGCTTAGCTGGGGGAGGAGTGTGATGCTGATCGCCTGGTGTGGCTTAGCTGGGGGAGGAGTGTGGTTCTGGTCACCTGGTATGGTATAGCTTGGGGGGGGGGGAGTGTAGTGGAGGTCGCCTGGTGTGGCTTAGCTGGGGGAGGAGTGTGGTTCTGGTCACCTGGTATGGTATAGCTTGGGGGGGGGGGAGTGTAGTGGAGGTCGCCTGGTGTGGCTTAGCTGGGGGAGGAGTGTGGTTCTGGTCACCTGGTATGGTATAGCTTGGGGGGGGGGGAGTGTAGTGGAGGTCGCCTGGTGTGGCTTAGCTGGGGGAGGAGTGTGGTTCTGGTCACCTGGTATGGTATAGCTTGGGGGGGGGGGAGTGTAGTGGAGGTCGCCTGGTGTGGCTTAGCTGGGGGAGGAGTGTGGTTCTGGTCACCTGGTATGGTATAGCTTGGGGGGGGGGGAGTGTAGTGGAGGTCGCCTGGTGTGGCTTAGCTGGGGGAGGAGTGTGATGCTGATCGCCTGGTGTGGCTTAGCTGGGGGAGGAGTGTGGTTCTGGTCACCTGGTATGGTATAGCTTGGGGGGGGGGGAGTGTAGTGGAGGTCGCCTGGTGTGGCTTAGCTGGGGGAGGAGTGTGGTTCTGGTCACCTGGTATGGTATAGCTTGGGGGGGGGGGAGTGTAGTGGAGGTCGCCTGGTGTGGCTTAGCTGGGGGAGGAGTGTGGTTCTGGTCACCTGGTATGGTATAGCTTGGGGGGGGGGGAGTGTAGTGGAGGTCGCCTGGTGTGGCTTAGCTGGGGGAGGAGTGTGATGCTGATCGCCTGGTGTGGCTTAGCTGGGGGAGGAGTGTGATGCTGATCGCCTGGTGTGGCTTAGCTGGGGGAGGAGTGTGGTTCTGGTCACCTGGTATGGTATAGCTTGGGGGGGGGGGAGTGTAGTGGAGGTCGCCTGGTGTGGCTTAGCTGGGGGAGGAGTGTGGTGGTGGTCGCTTGGTGTAGCTCAGCTGGAGGAGGAGTGTGGTTCTGGTCACCTGGTATGGTATAGCTTGGGGGGGGGGGAGTGTAGTGGAGGTCGCCTGGTGTGGCTTAGCTGGGGGAGGAGTGTGGTTCTGGTCACCTGGTATGGTATAGCTTGGGGGGGGGGGAGTGTAGTGGAGGTCGCCTGGTGTGGCTTAGCTGGGGGAGGAGTGTGGTTCTGGTCACCTGGTATGGTATAGCTTGGGGGGGGGGGAGTGTAGTGGAGGTCGCCTGGTGTGGCTTAGCTGGGGGAGGAGTGTGATGCTGATCGCCTGGTGTGGCTTAGCTGGGGGAGGAGTGTGATGCTGATCGCCTGGTGTGGCTCAGCTGGGGGAGGAGTGTGGTTCTGGTCACCTGGTATGGTATAGCTTGGGGGGGGGGGAGTGTAGTGGAGGTCGCCTGGTGTGGCTTAGCTGGGGGAGGAGTGTGATGCTGATCGCCTGGTGTGGCTCAGCTGGGGGAGGAGTGTGGTTCTGGTCACCTGGTATGGTATAGCTTGGGGGGGGGGGAGTGTAGTGGAGGTCGCCTGGTGTGGCTTAGCTGGGGGAGGAGTGTGGTTCTGGTCACCTGGTATGGTATAGCTTGGGGGGGGGGGAGTGTAGTGGAGGTCGCCTGGTGTGGCTTAGCTGGGGGAGGAGTGTGGTTCTGGTCACCTGGTATGGTATAGCTTGGGGGGGGGGGAGTGTAGTGGAGGTCGCCTGGTGTGGCTTAGCTGGGGGAGGAGTGTGGTTCTGGTCACCTGGTATGGTATAGCTTGGGGGGGGGGGAGTGTAGTGGAGGTCGCCTGGTGTGGCTTAGCTGGGGGAGGAGTGTGATGCTGATCGCCTGGTGTGGCTTAGCTGGGGGAGGAGTGTGGTTCTGGTCACCTGGTATGGTATAGCTTGGGGGGGGGGGAGTGTAGTGGAGGTCGCCTGGTGTGGCTTAGCTGGGGGAGGAGTGTGGTTCTGGTCACCTGGTATGACCCAGCTGGGGGATGAGTGCGGTGGTATGGTCTGGTGTGGCTCAGTTGAGGGAGGAGTGTGATGCTGATCGCCTGGTGTGGCTTAGCTGGGGGAGGAGTGTGGTTCTGGTCACCTGGTATGGTATAGCTTGGGGGGGGGGGAGTGTAGTGGAGGTCGCCTGGTGTGGCTCAGCTGGGGGAGGAGTGTGGTTCTGGTCACCTGGTATGGTATAGCTTGGGGGGGGGGGAGTGTAGTGGAGGTCGCCTGGTGTGGCTTAGCTGGGGGAGGAGTGTGGTTCTGGTCACCTGGTATGGTATAGCTTGGGGGGGGGGGAGTGTAGTGGAGGTCGCCTGGTGTGGCTTAGCTGGGGGAGGAGTGTGATGCTGATCGCCTGGTGTGGCTTAGCTGGGGGAGGAGTGTGATGCTGATCGCCTGGTGTGGCTTAGCTGGGGGAGGAGTGTGGTTCTGGTCACCTGGTATGGTATAGCTTGGGGGGGGGGGAGTGTAGTGGAGGTCGCCTGGTGTGGCTTAGCTGGGGGAGGAGTGTGATGCTGATCGCCTGGTGTGGCTTAGCTGGGGGAGGAGTGTGATGCTGATCGCCTGGTGTGGCTCAGCTGGGGGAGGAGTGTGGTTCTGGTCACCTGGTATGGTATAGCTTGGGGGGGGGGGAGTGTAGTGGAGGTCGCCTGGTGTGGCTTAGCTGGGGGAGGAGTGTGGTTATAAAAATAATGCTACTAATGATGATAATAATAGTAATAATAATAATGACAAAATTCTTAATGGAGGTTATAGTCGATGATATATTCAGTGCTCTCACCAAAACTAAACTTAGAAGTATCGGATGATTTATACAGAATCTCAGATTAAATTTCTAATACTTCGGGTCCGTCGAAAGTGTTGGGCTGGCTGGCTGGCTGGCTGCAGGACGGAGCGCCACCATGAAAGGTCGGCTGTCGCAGTTCGGGGCCCCGCTCTGAGTGAGGAACTCTGCGGTCATCGCCCATAGTGTTTCAGTAATCGAGTTGGTCAGGAATCGGACCAATTTGGAGCCAAAATCTATCATTATCCGGTATTTAGGCTTTGGGTTTCCTGTCGGTTTCCACATGTCAGGCCACAGATGTGTTCAGGGTATGGATGGTCCAAGATTAGGTGACTTTGTGAACGTGCTGTTGTTAAGATTGGGTAGATTTTCGCGAGCGTAGCTCCGTTGAGATCGAATGATTCTGCGAGCACAGGTGGATTAAGATTGGATGGCTCTGCGAGCAGAACTGTGTTCAGATTGGATGGCTGTGTGAGTATATGTGTGTTAAGATTCGATGGCTTTCTGAACACAGTTGTGCTTAGATTGGATGCCTATGTGAGCATAGCTGTGTTCAGACTCGATAGGTCCGGTGAGCATAGCTGTGTTTGTAGAGTCGATGGCTCTGTGCTCAGAATAGAAAGGCAGTGAATGGCAATTACTGGGGCACTTAGAGCAGCTCGCTTCTGTGTTGAGTTACGGGGACATATCCATTATCGATTGGGAGGAAATGGCTCCATCGATCATACAGAGGATATAAAGTCCTCCCACTCATATGGATGGTCATGGCAGTGTAGGTGGCGTGACTGGCCATAGTCGGAGAGGTGTGGAGCCCCTGCCGCCGCTGCTGCTGCACCACCACCACTGCCTCAGCCCCAGGCCTAACCCCGCTCACCTTCTATATATATATATATATATTTATATATATATATATATATAATTCCTATGAGTCCACGGGGAAAATGAAACACGAAAAGTTCCCAAGTGCACTTTCGTGTAATAATCACATCATCAGGGGAGACACAAGAGAGAAATATAACAGTCAGTTGATATACATCGAAGAGACGAAGCTAGGACGCTATTTGGTAAACATGTGATATATATATATATATATATATATATATATATATATATATATATATATATACACTCAGAAGGGGAACTTGAGGTTTATCTTTTATAATTACGCTGTAGAAGCCATCTTTAGATAGTAGCAGTTGCTCTGGGTGCTCTTGAATCTCGGGAACTGGACAGAAGGCAAATTTCAGTTGTCTTGAAGATCTAGATTTTCATGTTGCATTCTCCTTATGCTCCTGTATTACCACAGTAGTATCATGGAAGATGTCAATTCAGGGAGATTAATTAGGAGGGAGGGAAGGTGGGCGCGCTTGCTCGACCTAACCGGGCACCCTTACCCTTCCTGGGACAAGGATGAGGGTATCCAGGTGACCCCCTCACTGGTGCTTGGCCTCGGCCAGCTTGCCAGTGCACGTATTACCCTCCCTGACCAACCCTCCCTTCGTAAGCTTTAGGAGTTGCTGCTGTCATCAGGGAGGAGTTAGGGTGCCTCCCCCTCCCCCAGCAGGAAGTTCCTGTGACTCCCTCCCTCCTCCTTCAGGATACTTGGTGCAATGGCCTCTGCTCTCAGACGGTTGCAGAGGACATTGCCGGGCCATAGTAATATGTAGCGGTTCAGTTTCAGTCGTCAGCCCTACAAGGCCCCGTATACGGATGGCTGTCGCATTTTGGACTCTGTGCCAAGGAGTCTGAGGGACGTTGGCTCGATGGGAAACAAAATGATTGGACTAAGTTGAACGAATTATCGTTTGACAAGTGACTGCTGAGCAAGAGTGGGCGCCGAGGGAGTGCAGAGAGGAACCAGCCATTCGGTGAGGAAGCAGAGCGATAAGGCTATCGGTCGTCAGCACATAGGGTGCTGACCGGGCGTCACTCGCCTCTCTCTCTCTCGGTTCCGAACAAGCTACTTAGAAATCGGGATGCGTGCCCGAGCTCGGTGGCCGCCGCTTCCTACAGACGCCAGAGTTGGCTGACGGTTCTCTCATCTCGTACGGTTTCTTCGAGTTGAAATGCTACGTTCAGATCCTCCTCCCACGTCATTATTAAGCAGGAGACGAGACTGGCTGGGTCCTGGGATGAATCCATGGTCGCTTGATGTGCTGGTACAGTGACACTGTTTTGTCTCCTCTGCTCACGAGACATCTCTTTAAAATGTCTCTTAATTTTGTATATTGAAAATAAAGAGATGCGATAACGTACAACTGGCGGAAGCGCAGTCTGGTAGAACAGTCGTCAAGACAGTCACGGTTTGTTGTTGACCTGGCCAGTGTCCCAGTGTGACTTGCTTCCGACTGTACCTGGTTGGTCGGTGTCTCTGGCTCAATTGCTAGTGAGGGGCAAGGGACTGCTGACCATCCCCCCCCCCCTCCAATTCCAAACTGCTCGTCAACTGCTACTACTGCGGGACGGGTGAGGCGTCACACTGGTGAGAGGCTGGAGACTGCTGACCCCCAGCCCGTATAGTGCTCAGTGACGGGCGAGGCTTCACACTGGTAAGAGGCTGGGGACTGGTGACTCCTAGCCCGTATAGTGCTAAGGGACGGGTGAGGCGTCACACTGGTGAGAGGCTGGGGACTGCTTACCCCCAGCCCGTCTAATGCTAGTGTTGCGGAACGGGTGAGGCGTCACACTGGTGAGAGGCTGGGGACTGGTGACTCCCAGCCTGTACAGTGCTAAATGACGAGGGAGGCGTCACACTGGTGAGAGGCTGGGGACTACTAACCCCAGCCAGTATAGTGCTAAGTGACGGATAAGGCGTCACACTGGTGAGAGACTGTGGAGTGGTGACTCCCAGCCCGTATAGTGCTAAGGGACGGATGAGGCGTCACACTGGTGAGAGTCTGGGGACTGCTGACCCCCAGCCCATAAGTGACGGGTGAAGCGTCACACTGGTGAGAGGCTTGGGAATGCTGACCCCCCCAAGCATCTCTACTGACCCCATGCTCGCTCTCCTGCAGGATGGCAGAATTTTAGTCGAGGACAAACATGGGAACCGATATCTGTGCCCCACTGAACAACACTTGGGAAGGGCTGAAAACCTAGCAATGCTCTCGTACTTCAAGGCGAACGAGAACGTAACCTGGTGACCTTAATCCCTTGTATTTCGGCTAGTCCCCTCTGGCTCACACGACGGTACAGGCCATGGAGTACGGCGGCGTGACCTTTGACTCTTGAGTAATTCTCTGTACCACTGTGCTTTAGAGGAGGATTTAAAGATAAATATCTACGCTCCTATCCATCCCCCTCGCCCCTACCTTGCCGTTCGTTACTCCCTGAGAGAGAGAGAGAGAGAGAGAGAGAGAGAGAGAGAGAGAGAGAGAGAGAGAGAGAGAGAGAGAGACTGCTGGTGGGCCAGGAGTAGGTGCTGCGGCGGTGTTCAAAGACCGTCCACCACCAGTGGCCCAGGTGCGTAATAATGCTGTTCTTAAAGGTGTGTTGGGAAGTGTGTGTGTGTGTGTGTGTGTGTGTGTGTGTGTGTGTGTAAGGCGACGGACGGGATAGAGCTGGGTGATGCTCCCTCCCACCTACACACACACACACACACACACACCAACTCTCACTTGCTCCTCTTCTTAGATTACTTCTGGAGGTTGGGAGGGAGGAGGAGGAGGAACCTGCTCCATAATTCTGCCCCCCGCACTCCTCCGCCGCTGTGGCTGAGGGAAGGATGCGTTGCTAACACCGGCGTCCGTCTCTTAAGGAGTAATGTTTGGCTCGGGAGTTTATTGGCTCTGGTCGTACAACTACGATTCTTTTTTTTTTTTTTGTTCTTTTTTTTTTTTGGGGGGGGGGGGAGGAAGGCGTACTCGTCTCTACCCCCTGTGGCCTGGCCTTTGGTAGAGCTTCGTGGATGAAGTAACTGTTCCATGCTGCATGATGAAGCACTCGTGTGTGTGAGCAGCCATGTGTCAACTCCATAAGGCCTCCCGTGATTTTCCTTATATTCAAACCATCAGAAAAATATACAAGTTGAACTCGGAGTGAGTGAGTGAGTGTGTGAGGGGTCTGGCTGGAGCTTGAATCACCGTTGCATATTATTGGGTCTATTTTGCACCTTCTTCCGCGTCTCTCGCTCGTATTTACACAGCTGCATTCAAGTGATGTTCCTACTTTATTCGCATGACTAACTAGCTCACGTCTTTTCGCCTGCTGGCGCACATATCTTCTTGCGTCTGAGAGCCGTAAAGTGACGTAATGAAACGATCTGTTTGTGCCGTGAACATGTATTTGTACAAGTATTAACAATGATCAGAAATTTAAGAGAAAGAATTTTTCGATGATCCATTTGGGAGCGGTGTCTGAAGACGGTGCAGGGTTCCCCAAAGTCTCGGTATTCGGTCATGAATTATCGTGAGATCGTTTATGCTCGTCAGATGTGAGAGATCCAGCGTCTTTAGTCTCTCGTCTGGATCATCGCTGGACTCCTTCCATGTTTGGGGTAGCCTAACCTGGCTGGCTTGCAGTTCTAATTCGTTTCTAAGTCTTGAGCGATGTCCTCGCCTTTGAGGTTGGCTTGCAGTTCTGTCTCGGTTCTAAGTCTTTCAATGTCGTCGCTTTTAAGGATTATATATATTTTTTGCCCCATTTTTTGCCAGGCGAGATATCAACACACTGATCCGAGTTGATGAGTAGCTGTTGTATAGGATGGCCACAGGCGTTTGGGTGGTGTGGTGACGTGTTAAACTCGTCCAGAAATTTGAGGAGAACGTCTTGATCTCTTCTTTCATCCATATTCTAAAGAAGAATTGCGACCTCCCCAGTGGTCGTATGTGGTACAGAAGCTTACGGGAACGTAAGTGTTAGGAGACGTTAACTTGTATACGTTCACGACCCTCCTTAACCCCCACGAAGCACAATGGTACGATGCTTGAGCTCGTCGGAAGCTACGACCCTTGGCCACGCTGTGACCTATGTGTGTGCTGGCATGACCCTCAAGGGTCAGGTCAGAGATGGAGAATGGTCATTACTCGTCAAGGAATGTTGAGAGCATACAGGGAATGAATACACAAGTCTTTTCAAACAAAATTTAGACGTGTGGCTTACGAAAAATGTTGAGCCCAGAATCGACACCCGGACTGTCTTCGTAACAGCTCTGAATAACACTGTAGACAGACAGGCAGGATATGTGGCGATCGCTACGCGCTGAAGCCTTTCCACACATGGCAGAACCCCCGTCGGTGCTCTCTCTCTCTCTCTCTCTCTCTCTCTCTCTCTCTCTCTCTCTCTCTCTCTCTCTCTCTCTCTCTCTCTCAATTAAAGCGAGGTAAAGCGGGCCGCCGTAAAAGGAGAGGGGGATCGTACGCTTCAGGGACTAGGTACGAAACCAGCAGTACGATAATGTATATATTTTTCTGTACGCCGTTCTGTTCTGTCGGAATGAGTCTTGTTCTTTCCATATATGGAAAATAACTGTACTTGGTTGAAATGCCTTCCTCAGTTACGTTTAGAGCTGAAATGACGTGTTTGAAAAAAAAAAAAAAGGACATGGTAAACACGATTTTATGTAGATCTGACTTGTGTATAGGAAGCGATCCTTAAATTTGATACATAGATTTAAGCTTGAGTAGTGAAGCGAGGTTGAAAATATTTCCCGTTTTCCAAGAGAGGTTATTGTGTTTTACATAATTTAACAACACACACACACACACACACACACAAGACAGAAACACAGTGTTTACTCAGTTTGATAGAATGATATGGGGGAAGCTTTGGTCCCGCACGGTGCTGGGGTGGAATGGTAAGGTGGGGGGAGCTGGGTGTGTGTGGAAGGAACTCGGGGGAGTTAGGGTATGAGGAGGTGTGGGGCGGCGCTCATTGATTGACCTGGTCTGGAATTGATTGTGTCTTGTTGGTGACTGCTTTTGTGCTGCATGAGACGGGCCCTTCTTAGGTAATTATCGTGCCATTACACTCCCCCCTCCCCAACATGGCTAGGTGCTGTAAGGTGTGGGGGTCATTCTCCCTTGGCTTCCTCACCCCTTGCCTTTAATCTGTGTGCCACATGTACTTTGGGGAGTACAAGCACAATGGGGCGTATGATGAATGCGCGTGTATGCATACATTACTTTGCATGTGGGCATGCGTGTGTGTGTGTGTATGTGATCGTACGCAAGCCTTCTTGTGTGTAGGTGTATTTTTAAGTGTTTGAATACCTATTTTCAATTCACTATTTGTACTGTACGGGGAGGGAGTTTTACACTCATTAGAACTCCATCTCTTGAGTATTATTTACTGTCTTACAGCTTATTAAATTGATCTATGCTGGCTCCATTAACCATGTCCTCAATCATTGTGTTCCTCTCACCCACCACTCTTATACAGTCACATTACTTCTGTCCATTTTTTTCCCCCCGACCAGTTTCTTGCTTACGTTCATGTTTTGTCCTTTGGTTGCACTGTCCCAACAACATTGATCTCTTTTAAAGACTTCAGGGTTTGTGATCAGGTCGTCTCACACTCATCTCTGTTCCAAAGTTAAATTTAAAGCCTGGACCGTTTCCCTGTAACTCGGCTCTCATAATTCTGGTCCCCCCCCCCCCCCCACCATTGCTGCCCTCATTTTGATTCCTGAAGTTTTGTGTGTGTGTGTGTGTGTGTGTGTGTGTGTGTGTGTGTGTGTGTGTGTGTGTGTGGAATTTGAGTGACACTTTACTTTGTAGCGAGACGTGCTCGCTTTTGTCTTGATGAGGATCACGTGATGTCATTGAAGTGTTATCCCAAAATTCCGTGTAAATCACTAAGCAGGTAATGTCTCCATATATATGTAGGGGTTTTAGTATCTATTGTTGGGCACTAGTCAATGTGAAAACGCCAGTGCAGTGTTGGCATGTGGTCTAATCCCTTCTTACTATCTTCTCTGCCCACAGAGTCTGGTGCATGTGTTGAAACACAGACGGACGCTAACGGAGCCGGAGGTACGTTACTACATGCGGCAACTGGCTGAGGGTGTGGCTTACGTGCACCAGCAGCAGGTGATACACAGAGATCTCAAGCTGGGCAACATGTTCCTTACCGAAGACATGCTCATGAAAATCGGTGACTTTGGCCTTGCTACACGCGTCGATGACAACAGGAATGTGTGAGTACACTGTATGTTCTTTGGCTAATCAGGGCTGTTGGAGTTGGTGCTTGGGAAAGATAAAGTTTGGGGAGTTACAAGTAGATTATGGTCCGTAAGTCAATGTAGAAGGGGAAAAGAAATTTCAAGTGCATGACTAGGATGGTATAGAAGTATGCAAGACATGGCTTTGTATAGATATAAAGCTCTCTCAGTTCGAGGATTTTAAAAACAAGGAAACCAGTTCTGTGCATGCGTTAGTGTCAGAGAAACTTCTGCGTCACAGTATTATTGTGTGGCCATCAGCAATTCAAGGGTGGGCCGTTTGGATACCTACTTCTTTCCCGACACGTCGAAATTTTGGAAATCTCTACCTTCTCATGTCTTTCCCAATAACTATGACCTGGCACATTTCCAAAGACAGGTTTTTCAAATTCTCAAAAATTCGTAAATACTTTCCCTTGTCTTTACTTTTTCCGTTTCAAAATTCTCCCTATATTTCAATTAAGGCCCGGCCATGATGTAGACTTTTGTCCGTGACTGGAGCCTTCATTATATATATATATATATATATATATATATATATATATATATATATATATGATTGAGAGGGTGAAGGCATGTACAGAGCATCGGATTGGGGAAGAGCAGTGTGGTTTCAGAAGTGGTAGAGGATGTGTGGATCAGGTGTTTGCTTTGAAGAATGTATGTGAGAAATACTTAGAAAAGCAAATGGATTTGTATGTAGCATTTATGGATCTGGAGAAGGCATATGATAGAGTTGATAGAGATGCTCTGTGGAAGGTATTAAGAATATATGGTGTGGGAGGCAAGTTGTTAGAAGCAGTGAAAAGTTTTTTATCGAGGATGTAAGGCATGTGTACGTGTAGGAAGAGAGGAAAGTGATTGGTTCTCAGTGAATGTAGGTTTGTGGCAGGGGTGTGTGATGTCTCCATGGTTGTTTAATTTGTTTATGGATGGGGTTGTTAGGGAGGTGAATGCAAGAGTTTTGGAAAGAGGGGCAAGTATGAAGTCTGTTGTGGATGAGAGAGCTTGGGAAGTGAGTCAGTTGTTGTTCGCTGATGATACAGCGCTGGTGGCTGATTCATGTGAGAAACTGCAGAAGCTGGTGACTGAGTTTGGTAAAGTGTGTGAAAGAAGAAAGTTAAGAGTAAATGTGAATAGAGCAAGGTTATTAAGTACAGTAGGGTTGAGGGTCAAGTCAATTGGGAGGTAAGTTTGAATGGAGAAAAACTGGAGGAAGTAAAGTGTTTTAGATATCTGGGAGTGGATCTAGCAGCGGAAGGAACCATGGAAGCGGAAGTGAATCATAGGGTGGGGGAGGGGGCGAAAATCCTGGGAGCATTGAAGAATGTGTGGAAGTCGAGAACATTATCTCGGAAAGCAAAAATGGGTATGCTTGAAGGAATAGTGGTTCCAACAATGTTGTATGGTTGCGAGGCGTGGGCTATGGATAGAGTTGTGCGCAGGAGGGTGGATGTGCTGGAAATGAGATGTTTGAGGACAATGTGTGGTGTGAGGTGGTTTGATCGAGTAAGTAATGTAAGGGTAAGAGAGATGTGTGGAAATAAAAAGAGCGTGGTTGAGAGAACAGAAGAGGGTGTTTTGAAATGGTTTGGGTACATGGAGAGAATGAGTGAGGAAAGATTGACCAAGAGGATATATGTGTCGGAGGTGGGGGGAACGAGGAGAAGTGGAAGACCAAATTGGAGGTGGATAGATGGAGTGAAAAAGATTTTGAGTGATCGGGGCCTGAACATGCAGGAGGGTGAAAGGCGGGCAAGGAGTAGAGTGAATTGGATCGATGTGGTATACCGGGGTTGACGTGCTGTCAGTGGATTGAATCAGGGCATGTGAAGCGTCTGGGGTAAACCATGGAAAGTTGTGTGGGGCCTGGATGTGGAAAGGGAGCTGTGGTTCGGGCATTATTGCATGACAGCTGGAGACTGAATGTAAACGAATGGAGCTTTTGTTATCTTTTCCTAGCGCTACCTCGCACACATGAGGGGGGAGGGGGATGGTATTCCATGTGTGGCGAGGTGGCGATGGGAGTAAATAAAGGCAGACAGTGTGGATTGTGTGCATGAGTATATATGTATGTGTCTGTGTGTGTGTATGTATGTGTTCATTGAAGTATATAGGTATGTATATATATATACATACCTATGGAAAGTTCTGTGGGGCCTGGATGTGGAAAGGGAGCTGTGGTTTCGGGCATTATTACATGACAGCTAGAGACTGAGTGTGAATGAATGGGGCTTTTGTTGTCTTTTCCTAGCGCTACCTCGCACACATGAGGGGGGAGGGGGATGTTATTCCATGTGTGGTGAGGTGGCGATGGGAATAAATAAAGGCAGACAGTATGTGGACGTGTATGTCTATACATGTGTATGGGGGTGGGTTGGGCCATTTCTTTCGTCTGTTTCCTTACGCTACCTCACAAAAGCGGGAGACAGCGACAAAGCAAAATAAATAAATATATATATAACCATACAATGTTGTATGGTTGCGAGGCGTGGGCTATGGATAGAGTTGTGCGCAGGAGAGTGGATGTGCTGGAAATGAGATGTTTGAGGACAATATGTGGTGTGAGGTGGTTTGATTGAGTAAGTAATGTAAGGGTAAGAGAGATGTGTGGAAACAAAAAGAGCGTGGTTGAGAGAGCAGGAGAGGGTGTTATGAAATGGTTTGGGCACATGGAGAGAATGAGTGAGGAAAGATTGACCAAGAGGATATATGTGTCGGAGGCGGAGGGAACGAGGAGAAGTGCGAGACCAAATTGGAGGTGGAAAGATGGAGTGAAAAAGATTTTGAGTGATCGGGGCCTGAACATGCAGGAGGGTGAAAGGCGGGCAAGGAATAGAGTGAATTGGATCGATGTGGTATACCGGGGTCGACATGCTGTCAATGGATTGAATCAGGGCATGTGAAGCGTCTGGGGTAAACCATGGAAAGTTCTGTGGGGCCTGGATGTGGAAAGGGAGCTGTGGTTTCGGGCATTATTACATGACAGCTAGAGACTGAGTGTGAACGAATGGGGCCTTTGTTGTCTATTCCTAGCGCTACCTCACACACATGAGGGGGAGGGGGATGTTATTCCATGTGTGGCAAGGTGGCGATGGGAATAAATAAAGACAGACAGTATGAATTATGTACATGTGTATATATGTATATGTCTGTGTGTGTATATATATGTGTACATTGAGATGTATAGGTATGTATATTTGCGTGTGTGGACGTGTATGTATATACATGTGTAAGGGGGTGGGTTGGCCCATTTCTTTCGCCTGTTTCCTTGCGCTACCTCGCAAACGCGGGAAACTGCGACAAAGCAAAAAAAAAAATATATATATATATATATATATATATATATATATATATATATATATATAGATATAGATATGGGCTATGGATAGAGTTGTGCACAGGAGGATGCATGTGCTGGAAATGAGATGTTTGAGGACAATGTGTGGTGTGAGGTGGTTTGATCGAGTAAGTAACGAAGTAACGTAAGAGTAAGAGAGATGTGTGGAAATAAAAAGAGCGTGGTTGAGAGAGCAGAAGAGGGTGTTTTGAAATGGTTTGGGCACATGGAGAGAATGAGTGAGGAAAGATTGACCAAGAGGATATATGTGTCGGAGGTGGAGGGAACGAGGAGAAGTGGGAGACCAAATTGGAGGTGGAAAGATGGAGTGAAAAAGATTTTGTGTGATCGGGGCCTGAACATGCAGGAGGGTGAAAGGAGGGCAAGGAATAGAGTGAATTGGATCGATGTGGTATACCGGGGTTGACGTGCTGTCAGTGGATTGAATCAGGGCATGTGAAGCGTCTGGGGTAAACCATGGAAGGCTGTGTAGGTATGTATATTTGCGTGTATGGACGTATGTATATACATGTGTATGGGGGTGGGTTGGGCCATTTCTTTCGTCTGTTTCCTTGCGCTACCTCGCAAACGCGGGAGACAGCGACAAAGCAAAATATATATATATATATATATATATATATATTTTTTTTTTTTTTTTTTTTTTTATACTTTGTCGCTGTCTCCCGCGTTTGCGAGGTAGCGCAAGGAAACAGACGAAAGAAATGGCCCAACCCCCCCCCATACACATGTACATACACACGTCCACACACGCAAATATACATACCTACACAGCTTTCCATGGTTTACCCCAGACGCTTCACATGCCTTGATTCAATCCACTGACAGCACGTCAACCCCTGTATACCACATCGCTCCAATTCACTCTATTCCTTGCCCTCCTTTCACCCTCCTGCATGTTCAGGCCCCGATCACACAAAATCTTTTTCACTCCATCTTTCCACCTCCAATTTGGTCTCCCTCTTCTCCTCGTTCCCTCCACCTCCGACACATATATCCTCTTGGTCAATCTTTCCTCACTCATTCTCTCCATGTGCCCAAACCATTTCAAAACACCCTCTTCTGCTCTCTCAACCACGCTCTTTTTATTTCCACACATCTCTCTTACCCTTACGTTACTTACTCGATCAAACCACCTCACACCACACATTGTCCTCAAACAATATATATATATATATATATATATATATATATATATATATATTTTTTTTTTATTTTTTTTATTATACTTTGTCGCTGTCTCCCACGTTTGCGAGGTAGCGCAAGGAAACAGACGAAAGAAATGGCCCAACCCACCCCCATACACATGTATATACATACGTCCATACACGCAAATATACATACCTACACAGCCCTCCATGGTTTACCCCATAGGCTAGAAACTCTCCCATCCTTGTATCTTAACTTTCTAAATGGGGAAACAGAAGGAGTCACACAGGGAGTGCTCATCCTCCTCGAAGGCTCAGATTGGGGTGTCTATATGTGTGTGGATGTAACCAAAATGAGATAAAAGGAGAGATAGGTAGTATGTTTGAGGAAAGGAACCTGGATGTTTTGGCTCTGAGTGAAACGAAGCTCAAGGGTAAAGGGGAAGAGTGGTTAGGGAATGTCTTGGGAGTAAAGTCAGGGGTTAGTGAGAGGACAAGAGCAAGGGAAGGAGTAGCACTACTCCTGAAACAGGAGTGGTGGGAGTATGTGATCGAGTGTAAGAAAGTAAATTCTAGATTGATATGGGTAAAACTGAAAATTCATGGAGAGAGATGGGTGATTATTGGTGCATATGCACCTGGGCATGAGAAGAAAGATCATGAGAGGTAAGTGTTTTGGGAGCAGCTGAATGAGTGTGTTAGTGGTTTTGATGCACAAGACCGGGTTATAGTGATGGGTGATTTGAATGCAAAGTTGAGTAATGAGGCAGTTGAAGGAATAATTGGTATACATGGGGTGTTCAGTGTTGTAAATGGAAATGGTGAAGAGCTTGTAGATTTATGTGCTGAAAAAGGACTGGTGATTGGGAATACCTGGTTTAAAAAGCAAGATATACATAAGTATACATATGTAAATAGGAGACATGGCCAGAGAGCGTTATTGGATTACGTGTTACTTGATAGGCGCATGAAAGAGAGACTTTTGGATGTTAATGTGCTGAGAGGTGCAACTGGAGGGATGTCTGATCATTATCTTGTGGAGGTGAAGGTGAAGATTTGTAGGGGTTTTCAGAAAAGAAGAGTGAATGTTGGGGTGAAGAGAGTGGTGAGAGTAAGTGAGCTTGGGAAGGAGACTTGTGTGAGGAAGTACCAGGAGAGACTGAGTACAGAATGGAAAAAGGTGAGAACAAAGGAGGTAAGGGGAGTGGGGAAGGAATGGGATGTATTTAGGGAAGCAGTGATGGCTTGTGCAAAAGATGCTTGTGGCATGAGAAGCGTGGGAGGTGGGTTGATTAGAAAGGGTAGTGAGTGGTGGGATGAAGAAGTAAGATTATTAGTGAAAGAGAAGAGAGAGGCATTTGGACGATTTTTGCAGGGAAAAAATGGAAATGAGTGGGAGATGTATAAAAGAAAGAGGCAGGAGGTCAAGAGAAAGGTGCAAGAGGTGAAAAAGAGGGCAAATGAGAGTTGGGGTGAGAGAGTATCATTAAATTTTAGGGAGAATAAAAAGATGTTTTGGAAGGAGGTAAATAAAGTGCGTAAGACAAGGGAGCAAATGGGAACTTCAGTGAAGGGGGCAAATGGGGAGGTGATAACAAGTAGTGGTGATGTGAGAAGGAGATGGAGTGAGTATTTTGAAGGTTTGTTGAATGTGTTTGATGATAGAGTGGCAGATATAGGGTGTTTTGGTCAAAGTGGTGTGGAAAGTGAGAGGGTTAGGGAAAATGATTTGGTAAAGAGAGAAGAGGTAGTAAAAGCTTTGCGGAAGATGAAAGCCGGCAAGGCAGCAGGTTTGGATGGTATTGCAGTGGAATTTATTAAAAAAGGGGGTGACTGTATTGTTGACTGGTTGGTAAGGTTATTTAATGTATGTATGATTCATGATGAGGTGCCTGAGGATTGGCAGAATGCTTGCATAGTGCCATTGTACAAAGGCAAAGGGGATAAGAGTGAGTGCTCAAATTACAGAGGTATAAGTTTGTTGAGTATTCCTGGTAAATTATATGGGAGGGTATTGATTGAGAGGGTGAAGGCATGTACAGAGCATCAGATTGGGGAAGAGCTGTGTGGTTTCAGAAGTGGTAGAGGATGTGTGGATCAGGTGTTTGCTTTGAAGAATGTATGTGAGAAATACCTAGAAAAACAAATGGATTTGTATGTAGCATTTATGGATCTGGAGAAAGCATATGATAGAGTTGATAGAGATGCTCTGTGGTAGGTATTAAGAATATATGGTGTGGGAGGCAAGTTGTTAGAAGCAGTGAAAAGTCAGTTGATATACATCAAAGAGACGAAGCTAGGACGCCATTTGGTGAACATGTCCTATACCCAGATACAACGAACACATAGGTTTGTAACTATATATATTTATCATAATTATTAATTTGCTTTGTCACTGTCTCCCGCGTTTGCGAGGTAGTGCAAGGAAACAGACGAAAGAAATGGCCCAACCCACCCCCATACACATGTATATACATACACGTCCCCACACACAAATATACATACCCATACATCTCAATGTACACATATATATACACACTCATAGACATATACATATATACACTTGCACACAATTCACACTGTCTGCCTTTATTCATTCCCATCGCCACCTTGCCACACATGGAATAACATCCCCCTCCCCCCTCATGTGTGTGAGGTAACGCTAGGAAAAGACAACAGAGGCCCCATTCGTTCCCACTCAGTCTCTAGCTGTCATGCAATAATGCCTGAAACCACAGCTCCCTTTCCACATCCAGGCCCCCACAGAACTTTCCATGGTTTACTCCAGACGCTTCACATGCCCTGATTCAATCCATTGACAGCATGTCGACCCCGGTATACCACATCGATCCAATTCACTCTATTCCTTGCCCGCCTTTCACCCTCCTGCATGTTCAGGCCCCAATCACTCAAAATCTTTTTCACTCCATCTTTCCACCTCCAATTTGGTCTCCCACTTCTTCTCGTTCCCCTCCACCTCCGACACATATATCCTCTTGGTCAATCTTTCCTCACTCATTCTCTCCATGTGCCCAAACCATTTCAAAACACCCTCTTCTGCTCTCTCAACCACGCTTTTTTTATTTCCTTACATCTCTCTTACCCTTACGTTACTTACTTGATCAAACCACCTCACACCACACATTGTCCTCAAACATCTCATTTCCAGCACATCCATCCTCCTGCGCACAACTCTATCCATAGCCCATGCCTCGCAACCATACAACATTGTTGAAACCACTATTCCTTCAAATATACCCATTTTTGCTTTCCGAGATAATGTTCTCGACTTCCAGACATTCTTATATATATATATATATATATATATATATATATATATATATATATATATATATATATATATATATATATATTGTGGAAAGGTCTGTAGGGCCTGGATGTGGAGCTGTGGGTGGTTTCGGTGCATTACACATGACAGCTAGAGACTGAGAGTGAACGAATGTGACTTTTTTTGTCTTTTCCTGGCGCTACCTCTCTGAAGGGGGGGATTGCTATTTCATGTGTGGTGGGGTAGTGATGAGAAAGGATGAAGGCAGTATGAATATGTACAATTTTGCACATACCGGATTTTTCACCAAAAAATCTCAATAATGTTAGACCTCCCCTGTGGTATTTGGATACATAAGATTTTGGGAGATTTAAGTACAGTATTTGCCCGTGATAGTTTATAAATTACTGTCCATAAAATATGTAATGTTAATTTTAGCCATAAAGTGTATATTTTGTTTTGCAGAACAATATGTGGCACACCAAACTACATTGCACCAGAAGTATTAAATAAGTTAGGGCATTCGTATGATGCTGACATCTGGGCCATGGGATGCATAATGTAAGTGTTTTAACATAGACGAATAGCTGCTGAGTGACAGTGATGTATTGTTTTTACATGCAAACTCCTGTTCTTGCTTTTATATTACTTTAAGAATAATATGGTTCATACCATTGTTTGTTATGGTATTGTTTCTAAAGGAAAACTTCAGTCATTGCCTTGACATTACGAATAAAATTATTCATACCATTGCTTATTGTGTAATAATGTGGCTCCATTTTGCCAATTACTTTCCAGTTTTTGTTATGAAAAGATATAAAGATATTACATTTCTTCTAAGGTATGCTCTGCTTGTGGGCCAACCTCCATTTGAAACTGATACCTTGAAAGAGACCTATTCCCGTATTACTACAAACAAGTATGTAATCCCTCCCCTCATCAGTGAACCAGCAAGGCATCTTATTCGTTCCTTCCTTCACCCGGATCCAAATGCACGACCACGGTTGGACCAAGTCCTCTCCCATGAGTTCTTCACCACAGGTATGAGTATTATATATCTCATAGTAAATGATAGTTTTTACTCTATTACTCTCATCTAAATTATATAACTTTTTTAAAAAAACATTTTACCCAGTTTCATGTTTTGTCCTCTAGTTGTTCTGTCCCAAACATCTTTTAGAAAACTATTCACTGTCTATATCATCAACCTGGTTTAAAAATTCAAATGCTGCGATTAGGTTCCCCTTACTCTTCTCTCTCATATGGTGGCGTTTGTCTGGTTCTTATTGTAAGATTACGTAGTCCTAGAGCTTTTTATAATCATTACCTTACCATCATCTGTAAGCTTTTAATGTTAATATTCAGATCATTCTGGCAAGACTTGTAGATCAAGAAGACCACTAGTCCCATGACTGAAACTTCCATCACGCTACTAGTGACCTTAACCCATTTCGAGAAAGCTCCCATGACTTGTGTCTCATGTTCTCTTCCTATAAAATAATCTTCTATCCATTGAAGTAGTTCCCCTCCACCATCATTCCTGCATCCAACTTCTTTACTTGCCTCCTGTGTGGTAGTGTCAAATTCTTTCTAGCAGCCCAGATACAGACAGTCTGCCACCCTTCTCTTTTTGTCTACAACAGAGCTTACACTCTTGCAGAAATCTGAGAGGTTAATTGCACAACTGAAACCATGCTTTGGTAATATATATATTTTGAAGGTTTGTTGTATGTGTTTGATGATAGAGTGGCAGATATAGGGTGTTTTGGTCGAGGTGGTGTGCAAAGTGAGAGGGTTAGGGAAAATGATTCGTTAAATAGAGAATAGGTAGTAAAAGCTTTACGGAAGATGAAAGCTGGCAAGGCAGCAGGTTTGGATGGTATTGCAGTGGAATTTATTAAAAAAGTGGGTGACTGTATTGTTGACTGGTTGGTAAGGTTATTAAATGTATGTATGATTCATGGTGAGGTGCCTGAGGATTGGCAAAGGGGGGGATAAGAGTGAGTGCTCAAATTACAGAGGTATAAGTTTGTTGAGTATTCCTGGGAAATTATATGGGAGGGTATTGATTGAGAGGGTGAAGGCATGTACAGAGCATCAGATTGGGGAAGAGCAGTGTGGTTTCAGAAGTGGTAGAGGATGTGTGGATCAGGTGTTTGCTTTGAAGAATGTATGTGAGAAATACTTAGAAAAACAAATGGATTTGTATGTAGCATTTATGTATCTGGAGAAGGCATATGATAGTGTTGATAGAGATGCTCTGTGGAAGGTTTTAAGAATATATGGTGTGGGAGGCAAGTTGTTAGAAGCAGTGAAAAGTTTTTATCGAGGATGTAAGGCATGTGTACGTGTAGGAAGAGAGGAAAGTGATTGGTTCTCAGTGAATGTAGGTTTGCGGCAGGGGTGTGTGATGTCTCCATGGTTGTTTAATTTGTTTATGGATGGGGTTGTTAGGGAGGTGAATGCAAGAGTTTTGGAAAGCGGGGCAAGTATGCAGTCTGTTGTGGATGAGAGAGCTTGGGAAGTGAGTCAGTTGTTGTTCACTGATGATACAGCGCTGGTGGCTAATTCATGTAAGAAACTGCAGAAGCTGGTGAGTGAGTTTGGTAAAGTGTGTGAAAGAAGAAAGTTAAGAGTAAATGTGAATAAGAGCAAGGTAATTATGTACAGTAGGGTTGAGGGTCAAGTCAATTGGGAGGTAAGTTTGAATGGAGAAAAACTGGAGGAAGTGAAGTGTTTTAGATATCTGGGAGTGGATCTGGCAGCGGATGGAACCATGGAAGCGGAAGTAAATCATAGGGTGGGGGAGGGGGCGAAAATTCTGGGAGCCTTGAAGAATGTTTGGAAGTCGAGAACATTATCTCGGAAAGCAAAAATGGGTATGTTTGAAGGAATAGTGGTTCCAACAATGTTGTATGGTTGCGAGGCGTGGGCTATGGATAGAGTTGTGCGCAGGAGGGTGGATGTGCTGGAAATGAGATGTTTGAGGACAATATGTGGTGTGAGGTGGTTTGATCGAGTAAGTAATGTAAGGGTAAGAGACGTGTGGAAATAAAAAGAGTGTGGTTGAGAGAGCAGAAGAGGGTGTTTTGAAATGGTTTGGTCATATGGAGAGAATGAGTGAGGAAAGATTGACCAAGAGGGTATATGTGTCAGAGGTGGAGGGAACGAGGAGAAGTGGGAGACCAAATTGGAGGTGGAAAGATGGAGTGAAAAAGATTTTGAGTGATCGGGGCCTGAACATGCAGGAGGGTGAAAGGCGTGCAAGGAATAGAGTGAATTGGAACGATGTGGTATACCGGGGTCGACGTGCTGTCTATGGATTGAACCAGGGCATGTGAAGCGTCTGGGGTAAACCATGGAAAGTTGTGTGGGGCCTGGATGTGGAAAGGGAGCTGTGGTTTCGGTGCATTATTACATGACAGCTAGAGACTGAGTGTGAACGAATGTGGCCTTTGGTGTCTTTTCCTAGCGCTACCTCGTACACATGAGGGGGAGGGGGTTGTTATTCCATGTTTGGCGAGGTGGCGATGGGAACAAATAAAAGCAGACAGTATGAATTATGTACATGTGTATATATGTATATGTCTGTGTGTGTATATATATGTGTACATTGAGATGTATAGGTATGTATATTTGCGTGTGTGGACGTGTATGTATATACATGTGTATGTGGGCGGGTTGGGCCATTCTTTCGTCTGTTTCCTTGCGCTACCTTGCTAACGCGGGAGACAGCGACAAAGCAAAATAAAAAAATAATAAAATATATATGACATGCAAGGCATGTGACTTATCAGGGAAGGGTCACCTGGGAAGGTTCAAATAAGAAGTGTGATTACCAGAGGCAGGGTTGGGTCATTAGCATTTGGAATTAAAACTTCAGAGAAAAATTAATATAAAGTTAATAACTTGTCATAAATTGTAAAAAACTAATTTTAAATCTGTTGAAAATCATGCATCAATACATGTCCATGTCTTATGGATGAATGTCAGTTAGACAGAAGCCAAGACAAGTATTAAAAGCAATTGTGATTTAGAAATTTCATTCTTTTGATAATGCCATAAGTCAACAATTGAAGTTAGTTCATATTTTAGATAATGCCTCAGATGACTCCTGATTTACTAAGATGTGTATAGTTCTAGAGTTAGGCATTTTTATGACTACTAGCATGATGGAAATCACTGAGATATGTATAGGACTGCATGTTCTGTATATACTGATGAATTCATTTATTTTATATTTATCAAACAAAAGAAACAAGGAAGGGGGCTAAGTGAGAATATTCTCCCAAAGGCCCAGTCCTCTGTTCTTAACGCTACCTTGCTAATGCAGGAATTGGCAAATAGTATGAAAAAAATCAAACAGAATCTGAGATTTAATTAAAGACTCATTGCAAAAAATGAATAGTTTAAAGCTAGAGTGTTTGTTAATGAAATGTGTTTTTCAGGTGTGATGCCAAGATCCCTTCCTCCTTCAGCATGTACCCAGGTGCCAAAGTTTGGGTTGGATGTTATTGGAAAGTCAGTTTCCATGCCTGAACAACAGATGCAACATCAGCCCTCTCTCCCTCAGTCACATTCACAGCATCCTCTCACCCAAGATATTAAAAAAATTACCAATTCAGTCTCAACACTCCGTATTCCCAACCAGAAACCCCAGTCAGATAAAGTAAGTGAAAGTTCATAAAAATTTTTCTTATTGTTAACATGTTTGTATATTACTTACTAAACTGAACCCCCTTTTCTGTAGTATAAGTTTTTTAGCATATATTTTTGCACTTAATATTAGCAAGCTTTGGGATCTTTAGTTATACATGGTTATGGTGAAATGAAATTTCACTAAGACTATGATATAGTTACTGACATGCTTGTTACTTCGTACTAACTGGTTTCCAGCTGTGTCATTAATCCAAGTAACTCCAGAAGATACCGTTTAATGAAGATATCACTTATTAATTGATAGAAAACATTGTCTCAAACATGGATATGTTAATATCTTGTTATAGTTTTGAATAATTTTTGAAATAACTAAAAAGCATGTACAGAGCATCAGATTGGGGAAGAGCAGTGTGGTTTCAGAAGTGGTAGAGGATGTGTGGATCAGGAGTTTGCTTTGAAGAATGTATGTGAGAAATGCTTAGAAAAGCAAATGGATTTGTATTTAGCATTTATGGATCTGGAGAAGGCATATGATAGAGTTGATAGAGATGCTCTGTGGAAAGTATTAAGAATATATGGTGTGGGAGGCAAGTTGCTAGAAGCAGTGAAAAGTTTTTATCGAGGATGTAAGGCATATGTATGAGTAAAAAGCGAGGAAAGTGATTGGTTCTCAGTGAATGTAGGGTTGCGGCTGGGGTGCGTGATGTCTCTATGGTTGTTTAATTTGTTTATGGATGGGGTTAACTGTTAGGGAGGTGAATGCAAGAGTTTTGGAGAAAGGGGCAAGCATGCAGTCTGTTGTGGATGAGAGGGCTTGGGAAGCGAGTCAGTTGTTGTTCGCTGATGATACAGCGCTGGTGGCTGATTCGGGTGAGAAACTGCAGAAGCTGGTGACTGAGTTTGGCAAAGTGTTTGAAAGAAGAAAGCTGAGAGTAAATGTGGAAAAGAGCAAGGTTATTAGGTACAGTAGGGTTGAGGGACAAGTCAATTGGGAGGTAAGTTTGAGTGGAGAAAAACTAGAGGAAGTGAAGTGTTTTAGATATCTGGAAGTGGATTTGGCAGTAGATGGAACTATGGAAGCGGAAGTGAATCACAGGGTGAGGGAGGGGCGAAAGTTCTGGGAGTGTTGAAAAATGTGTGGAAGGCAAAAACATTATCTCAGAAAGCAAAAATGGGTATGTTTAAAGGAATAGTGGTTCCAGCAGTGTTATATGGTTGCAAGGCGTGGGCTATAGATAGAGTTGTGCGGAGGAGGGTGGATGTTTTGGAAATGAGATGTTTGAGGATAATATGTGGTGTGAGGTGGTTTGATTGAGTAAGTAATGAAAGGGTAAAAGAGGGATGTGTGGTAATAAAAAGAGTGTGGTTGAGAGAGCAGAAGAGGGTATACTGAAATGGTTTGGTCACATGGAGAGAATGAGTGAGGAAAGATTGACAAAGATATATGTAACAGAGGTGGAGGGAACAAGGAGAAGTGGGAGACCAAATTTGAGGTGGAAGGTTGAAGTGGAAAAGATTTTGAGCGATCGGGGCCTGAACATGGAGGAGGATAAAAGGCATGCAAGGAATAGAGTGAATTGGAACAATGTGGTGTACCGGGGTCAACGTGCTGTCAGTGGAGCGAACCAGGGCTTGTGAAGCGTCTGGGGTAAACCATGGAAAAATTTGTGGGCCTGGATGTGGAAAGGGAGCTGTGGTTTCGGTGCATTATACATGACAGCTAGAGACAGAGTGTGAACTAATGTTGCCTTTATTGTCTTTTCCTAGCTCTATCTCACATGCATGCAGGGGGAGGGAGTTGTCATTTCATGTGTGGTGGGGTGGCGACGGGAATGAATGAAGGCAGCAAGTATGAATTACGTACATGTGTATATATGTATATGTCTGTGTATGTATATATATATATGTATACGTTGAAATGTATAGGTATGTATATGTGCGTGTGCGGACGTGTATGTATATGCATGTGTATGTGGGTGGGTTGGGCCATTCTTTCATCTGTTTCTTTGCGCTAACAATTGTGATTTAGAAATTTCATTTTTTGATAAGCCCTAAGTCAACAATTGAAATTGTTCATTTTTAAAAATCCCAGGACCCGATTTACTAAGATGTGTATATTCTAGGTTGGCATTTTTTTTGACTCTAGCTGAGGAAATCCACTGAGATATTTTAGGACTGCTGTTCTGTATTACTGATGAAATTTTTTTATTTTTTTTAAATTTTTCAAAAAAAGAACAAGGAAGGGGGCTAAAGGGGTTTCCCCAAGGCCCCTCCCCTGTTTTTTAACGCTACCTTTTCAATGCAGGAATTGGCAAATATATGAAAAAATCAAACAGAATCTAGATTTAATTTAAAAATCATTGCAAAAAAAAAAATAGTTTAAAAACTAGAGTGTTTGTTTAATAAAAAGTGTTTTTCAGGTGTATGAAGATCCCTTCCCCCTTCAGCATGTCCCAGGGGCCAAAGTTTGGGTTTGGGTGTTATTGGGAAATCAGTTTCCACCCGAACAACGATGCAACATCAGCCCCCTTTTCCCTCATAATTCACAGCATCCCTCACCCCAAGATATTAAAAAATTACCAATTCAGTTCAACACTCCGTTTTCCCCACCAAAACCCAGCAATAAATAAGTGAAATTTCAAAAAAAATTTTTCTTATTTTTAAACTTTTTGTTTTACTTACAAACGAACCCCCTTTTTGTATTTAAAGGTTTTTTAGCTATATTTTTTGACTTAAATATTAGCAAGCTTTGGGATCTTTATTATACATGGTTAGGGTGAAATAAAAATTTCACTAAAAAAATGATATGTTATGCAGGGTTTTTATTTTGATAACTGGTTTCCGTGTTCATAACCCAATAACTCCAGAAGATCCCCGTTTAAGAAGTATCACTTAAATTTGATAAAAAAATTTGTCTCAAACATGGATATTTAATATTTGTTATGTTTTGAATAATTTTTGAAAAAACTAAAAAATGTACAGAGCATCAGTTTGGGGGGAAGGCTGTGGTTTAAAAGGGGTAGAGGATGTGGGGAAACAGGGTTTTGTTTTGAAGAATGTATGTAAAAGTTAAAAAAAAAAAAGCAAGGTTTGTATTTGCATTTAGGTCTAGAAGGCATATGATGAGTTGATAGAGATGTTTTTGGGGAAAAGTATTAAGATTATGGTGTGGGAGGCAATTTGCTGAAGCAGTAAAAAGTTTTTATCGAGGATTAAGGCATTGTTGAGAAAAAAGCGGGGAAAGTGATTGGTTCTCATGAATTAGGGTTGCGGCGGGGGTGCTGTGCCCCCTCTAGTTGTTTAATTTGTTTATGGTGGGGTTTAACTTTGGGAGGTGAATGCAAGGTTTTAAAAGGGGAAAGCGCAGTCTTTTGTGGATGAGAGGGGGGGAAGGAGTCATTTGTTTTCGCTGATGTACAGGCTGGGGCTGATGGGTGGAAACTCAGAAGCTGGTGTGAGTTTGGCAAAGTGTTTAAAAGAAGAAAGGAGAGAAATGGGGAAAAAGAGAAAGGGTTATTAGGTACAGTAGGGTTGAGGGACAAGTCAATTGGGAGGTAAGTTTGAGTGGAGAAAAACTAGAGGAAGTGAAGTGTTTTAGATATCTGGAAGTGGATTTGGCAGTAGATGGAACTATGGAAGCGGAAGTGAATCACAGGGTGAGGGAGGGGCGAAAGTTCTGGGAGTGTTGAAAAATGTGTGGAAGGCAAAAAACATTATCTCAGAAAGCAAAAATGGGTATGTTTAAAGGAATAGTGGTTCCAGCAGTGTTATATGGTTGCAAGGCGTGGGCTATAGATAGAGTTGTGCGGAGGAGGGTGGATGTTTTGGAAATGAGATGTTTGAGGATAATATGTGGTGTGAGGTGGTTTGATTGAGTAAGTAATGAAAGGGTAAAAGAGGGATGTGTGGTAATAAAAAGAGTGTGGTTGAGAGAGCAGAAGAGGGTATACTGAAATGGTTTGGTCACATGGAGAGAATGAGTGAGGAAAGATTGACAAAGATATATGTAACAGAGGTGGAGGGAACAAGGAGAAGTGGGAGACCAAATTTGAGGTGGAAGGTTGAAGTGGAAAAGATTTTGAGCGATCGGGGCCTGAACATGGAGGAGGATAAAAGGCATGCAAGGAATAGAGTGAATTGGAACAATGTGGTGTACCGGGGTCAACGTGCTGTCAGTGGAGCGAACCAGGGCTTGTGAAGCGTCTGGGGTAAACCATGGAAAAATTTGTGGGCCTGGATGTGGAAAGGGAGCTGTGGTTTCGGTGCATTATACATGACAGCTAGAGACAGAGTGTGAACTAATGTTGCCTTTATTGTCTTTTCCTAGCTCTATCTCACATGCATGCAGGGGGAGGGAGTTGTCATTTCATGTGTGGTGGGGTGGCGACGGGAATGAATGAAGGCAGCAAGTATGAATTACGTACATGTGTATATATGTATATGTCTGTGTATGTATATATATATATGTATACGTTGAAATGTATAGGTATGTATATGTGCGTGTGCGGACGTGTATGTATATGCATGTGTATGTGGGTGGGTTGGGCCATTCTTTCATCTGTTTCTTTGCGCTACCTCGCTAACGCGGGAGACAACGACAAAGTGTAATAATAAAAAATAATAAATTAACAAAAAAGTTGTGATTTTACATATAAAATGTAAAATAACTCCTTAAGAGTATTTTTTATTATAGTTAGGTATAGTGTTTTTCATATATGCTTTTATGCTAACTTTTTCAGCTGATCCTCTTGAAATAGTTTGTTCAGCTTATCATTGTAAGACAATTCAGTAGCATAACTTCTAGTTATGATTTCGGAAAATATTTAGAAATTTCTTTTTGAACCTGGACATTCATTTATCTATAATTTAATAGGGATTTATACCTAGTAGGCTGATTAATTAGCTACACTTTCTTATAGAAGAAACACTGTAAAAGGAGTAAGAAGTGTCTTGGTTACCTCTTATGATATATCTTCTTACCATGATGGTTGATGGTTTTCTCAGTGTTGCCACACTTGGTGTTTTACCATATGTTTTTGAACTTTGCTTTCATTTTTTTTAATTTATGTAACCTCTCTTAGACCTAAAAAATTTTCTGCTTTCATTATTAGTAAGTACCTCCTTTGCTTACAGTGACAGTCACTAATTGCTTTAAGGCTCATATCTTTCATAACATGATTTACCATGTAATCACATTTTTACTTCATTCAACAAGCATGAAAAAGAAATCTTGCAAGTAAAAAATTCCCTATACCATTGAATTGTCTTGTCTCTTTAAAGGAATATAGCATCAGAATTATAAATCAAAACTTAATGGCACCCAAATGCTTGCAGATCTCAATTTTGGATGGTGGCCTTGGAAGTCCTCCAAGTAACAGACCAATAACTGGTAACTCTAAAGAAGAGAATAGAAAGAAGGATTCTGGAGGAACTTTGTCTTCATGTTTACGCCAGAAGCTTTCATCCGTCATCTGCACAACAGACAACAAAGCCTCTAGTGGCAATGTGGTTGGAAAGAAGAGGGATATCACCTCTGGCACACTTTACAACTTACTGGCTGCATGTCTTGACAATATGCCAGATGGTGAGTTGATACCATACACATAAACAAATATATGGAGAAAATGAGAATGTGCCTCTGTGTGTTTGAATGCATATGTATGTGTGGGTATGGGTGTGTTGGAAATGTTTTACTATTACCTGGGTGTCACAGGGAGAGAATTTTACACTCCTGTTGCCCCATTATGATGAGTACCTGTATAATATGTATTTTTGCATGTTCTTAACTTTTTTGTGGTAGCTGAAATGGCACAGGCAAATGAGTGCCCTAATCAAACCCATCTCATTAATGCTGCATACATTTTTTTTCATACTTGATCATTTCCTACATTAGCAAGGAATGCCAGGAACAGAAAAAGAAAGGTAGCATCCACTTTCGTCCATTCTCTACCTGTCATCTGTAATGCACCACAACCATAGCTCCCTCTCCACAAGCAGGTCTCACAGACCTTTCCATAATTTACCTCTGATACTTCACATGCCCTGGTTCATTCCACTTACAACAAATCAACCCCTGCATACCATATTGTTCTAGTTTACTCTTATCCTGTGTGCAGCTTTCACCCTCCTGCTTGTTCAGGTCCTGATTCCTCAAAATCTTTTACACTTCATCCTTCCATCTACAATTTGGTTTCACCATTCTTGTTGCCCCCACTTCTGACATGTATATCCTGTTTGTCAGTCTTTCCATACCCATTCTCTCCATATGCCCAACCCATTTCAGCACACCCTCTTCAGCTCTCTCAACCATTCTTTTTATTACGACACCCTTTTATTACTCACTCGATCATATCACCATACACCACATACTGTCCTCAGACATTTCATTTCTAACATATCCCCCCTCCTCTTCACTGCACAGCCTTATCTATAGCCATTGCCTCACATCCATATAATATTGCTAAAACCACTATCTGTCTATTTACCTATATCTTTGATGCCCATTCCTTCCGGGAACTCCCATCAAGGGGTGGCCACAGCAAAAGTCTCCACTTATCTCTGTCCTTACATGCCTTCCTCGCATACACCATTCCATGCATTCCTCCATTTTTTTTCTCTCCCTCCAGTATTATTCCACTATTTCTCTCTCTCCAGTATTCCTCCATCCTATTTGCCCATGTCACAGGTGGTTTTTCACTCACACCAACCCATTTAATTGTAATATCATACACATTACTTGTAATTGCATTCTTTCCTTATGCCTAAACCACTTCAAAGTATTATGTTTCACCCATTCTACCACTCCACAATTCACTCCCTTTGCATTCCCTGCCATACCACATCTTTCATAGACCCTTTCATTTCTCCATTTCATCTAGTCACACCACATGCTCTTCTCCAGTAGCTCATTTCCTCTGTGCCTCATTCCATGAAATGTTTCGGTTGCATAGGTCAGGGTTGGGAGGACTATGCTGTCTCTTAATCCTCTCTTCACTTCCATTCTTACACCTCTACCATTCATTATTCTATAAAGGGACTCAATGACTCTTCTACCCTGTACTGCTCTCTCCCTTATCTCTCCTTCCATATCACCACATTTACCCAAGACAGCACCTACTTATTTATTATACTTTGTGGCTGTCTCCCACATTAGCAAGGTAGCGCAAGGAGACAGACAAAAGAATGGCCCAACCCACCCACATACGCATGTATATACATACACATCCACACACACACACATATACATACCTATACATTTCAACATATACATATATATGTACATACACAGGCATACATATATACACATGTACATGATTCATGCTTGCTGCTTTTATTCATTCCCGTTGCCACCCTACCACACATGAAATGACACCCCCCCCCCTCCCCGCACACGAGGTAGCGCTAGAAAAGACAACAAAGGCCACATTCATTCACACTCAGTCTCTAGATGTCATGTAGAATGCATCAAAACCACAGCTCCCTTTCCACATTCAGGCCCCACAAAACTTTCCATGGTTTACCCCAGACACTTCACATGACCTGGTTAAACCCATTGACAGCACCTTCATACTTAAATTCTCTCACTTCTTCCAGTCTTTCACCCCCCCTCCATTATCCAGAGCACAATTTAGTACACTTTCTTCATTCACTATATATGGTTTTGCAGAATCTACACTTGCACTCTGTTTCCTTTCGAACACCATTACTTTACTTGCATTTACCTGCATTTGCCTATGCTCACACACATCATAAAACACTTTTACCACCTTCTGCAACTCCACTTCACTCTTGGCAAACAACACAGTATCATGAACAAACGGGCTTACCACTAGCCACTATATCTCACTGCCACACTCCATCTCTGCACCTCATTTCCTGTTTTGCTTTCATCTCTGTGCTCTGTCCATCCATATATATATATATATATATATATATATTCTTCTGTTTCCCATTTTAGAAAGTGGAAGCGGAAGTGGATCATAGGGTGGGGGAGGGGTCAAAAATTCTGGGAGCCTTGAAGAATGTGTGGAAGTCGAGAACATTATCTCGGAAAGCAAAAATGGGTATGTTTGAAGGAATAGTGGTTCCAACAATGTTGTATGGTTGCGAGGCGTGGGCTATGGATAGAGTTGTGCGCAGGAGGATGGATGTGCTGGAAATGAGATGTTTGAGGACAATGTGTGGTGTGAGGTGGTTTGATCGAGTAAGTAACGTAAGGGTAAGAGAGATGTGTGGAAATAAAAAGAGTGTGGTTGAGAGAGCAGAAGAGGGTGTTTTGAAATGGTTTGGGCACATGGAGAGAATGAGTGAGGAAAGATTGACCAAGAGGATATATGTGTCGGAGGTGGAGGGAACGAGGAGAAGTGGGAGACCAAATTGGAGGTGGAAAGATGAAGTGAAAAAGATTTTGTGTGATCGGGGCCTGAACATGCAGGAGGGTGAAAGGAGGGCAAAGAATAGAGTGAATTGGATCGATGTAGTATACCGGGGTTGACGTGCTGTCAGTGGGTTGAATCAGGGCATGTGAAGCGTCTGGGGTAAACCATGGAAAGCTGTGTAGGCATGTATATTTGTGTGTGTGGACGTATGTATATACATGTGTATGGGGCTGGGTTGGGCCATTTCTTTCGTCTGTTTCCTTGCGCTACCTCGCAAACGCGGGAGACAGCGGCAAAAAAAAAAATATATATATATATATATATATATATATATATATATATATATTTTCTTTTTTTTTCTTTTAAACTATTCGCCATTTCCCGCGTTAGCGAGGTAGCGTTAGGAACAGAGGACTAGGCCTTTTTTTGGAATATCCTCACCTGGCCCCCTCTGTTCCTTCTTTTGGAAAATTAAAAAAAAAATGAGAGGGGAGGATTTCCAGCCCCCCGCTCCCTCCCCTTTTAGTCGCCTTCTACGACACGCAGGGAATACGTGGAAAGTATTCTTAATCCCCTATCCCCAGGGATAATATATATATATATATATATATATATATATATATATATATATATATATATATATATATATATATATTTAGTTTTTTTATTTTTTTTTTTTTTTGTTTTGTCGCTGTCACCCACATTAGCGAGGTAGCGCAAAGAAACGGATGAAAGAATGGCCCAACCCACCCACCTACACATGTATATACATACACGTCCACACACGCAAATATACATATCTATACATCTCAACGAATACATATATATACTCACACAGACATATACATATATACACATGTACATTATTCATAGTCTGCCCTTATTCATTCCCATCGCCACCCCACCACATAATGAAATACCAACCCCCTCCCCCCACATGTCTGCGAGGTAGCACAAGGAAAAGACAACAAAGGCCACATTCGTTCACACTCAGTCTCTAGCTGTCATGTATAATGCACCGAAACCACAGCTCCCTTTCCACATCCAGGCCTCACAGAACTTTCCATGGTTTACCCCAGACGCTTCACATGCCCTGGTTCTATCCATTGACAGCACGTCACCGCCGGTCTACCACATCGTTCCAATTCACTCTATTCCTTGCACGCCTTTCACCCTCCTGCATGTTCAGGCCCCGATCACTCAAAATCTTTTTCACTCCATCTTTCCACCTCCCATTTGGTCTCCCACTTCTTGTTCCCTCCACCTCTGACACATATATCCTCTTTGTTAATCTTTCCTCACTCATTCTCTCCATGTGACCGAACCATTTCAAAACACCCTCTTCTGCTCTCTCAACCACACTCTTTTTACCACAACATGTAACTCTTACCCTCTCATTACTTACTCGATCAAACCACCTCACACCACATATTGTCCTCAAACATCTCATTTCCAGCACATCCACCCTCCTCCACACAACTCTATCCATAGCCAACACCTCAAAACCATATATCATTGTTGGAACCACTATTCCTTCAAACATACCCATTTTTGCTTTCCACGATAACGTTCTCGACTTCCACAATTCTTCAATGCTGCCAGAACTTTCGCCCCCTCCCCCACCCTATTATTCACTTCCGCTTCCATGGTTCCATCCACTGCCAAATCCACTCCCAGATATCTAAAACACTTTACTTCCTCCAGTTTTTCTCCATTCAAACTTACCTCCCAATTGACTTGTCCTTCAACCCTACTGTACCTAATAACCTTGCTCTTATATACATTTACTCTCAACTTTCTTCTTTCACACACTTTACCAAACTCAGTCACCAGCTTCTGCAGTTTCTCACACAAATCAGCCACCAGCACTGTATCATCAGCGAATAACAACTGACTCACTTCCCAAGCTCTCTCATCCACAACAGACTGCATACTTGCCCCTCTTTCCAAAACTCTTGCATTCACCTCCCTAACAACCCCATCCATAAACAAATTAAACAACCATGGAGACATCACACACCCCTGCCGCAAACCTACATTCCCTGAGAATCAATCGCTTTCCTCTCTTCCTACATGTACACATGCCTTACATCCTCGATAAAAACTTTTCATTTCTTCTAACAAAAATTGCCTTCCACACCATATATTCTTAATACCTTCCACAGAGCATCTCTATCAACTCTATCATATACCTTCTCCAGATCCATAAATGCTACATACAAATCCATTTGCTTTTGTAAGAAAACCACACTGCTCTTCCCCAATCTGATGCTCTGTACATGCCTTCACCTTCTCAATCAATACCTTACCATATAATTTCCATATAATTTTATCCCTGGGGATAGGGGAGAAAGAATACTTCCCACGTATTCCCTGCGTGTCGTAGAAGGCGACTAAAAGGGGAGGGAGCGGGGGGCTGGAAATCCTCCCCTCTCAATTTTTTTTAATTTTCCAAAAGAAGGAACAGAGAAGGGGGCCAGGTGAGGATATTCCCTCAGTGGCCCAGTTCTCTGTTCTTAACGCTACCTCGCTAACGCGGGAAATGGCGAATAGTTTGAAAAAAAAAAAAAAAAAAAATAATTTCCCAGGAATAATCAACAAACTTATACCTCTGTAATTTGAGCACTCACTTTTATCCCCTTTGCCTTTGTATAATGGCACTATGCAAGCATTCCGCCAATCCTCAGGCACCTCACCATGAGTCAGACATACATTGAATAACCTTACCAACCAGTCAACAATACAGTCACCCCCTTTTAATAAATTCCACTGCAATACCATCCAAATCCCAAGGGATAGGGGAGAAAGAATACTTCCCATGCATTCCTCGCGTGCCGTAGAAGGCGAATAAAGGGGATGGGAGCAGGGGACTGGGAACCCTCCCCTTGTATTTTAACTTTCTAAAAGGGGAAACAGAAGAAGGAGTCACGCGGGGACTGCTCATCCTCCTCGAAGGCTCAGATTGGGGTGTCTAAATGTGTGTGGATGTAACCAAGATGAGAAAAAAGGAGAGATAGGTAATATGTTTGAGGAAAGGAACCTGGATGTTTTGGCTCTGAGTGAAACGAAGCTCAAGGGTAAAGGGGAAGAGTGATTTGGGAATGTCTTGGGAGTAAACTCAGGGGTTAGCGAGAGGACAAGAGCAAGGGAAGGAGTAGCACTACTGAAACAGGAGTGGTGGGAGTATGTGATAGAGTGTAAGAAAGGAAACTCTAGACTTATATGGGTAAAACTGAAAGTTGATGGAGGAAGATGGGTGATTATTGGTGCATATGCACCAGGGCATGAGAAGAAAGAGCATGAGAGGCAAGTGTTTTAGAAGTTGAGTGAGTGTGTTACTAGTTTTGATGCACGAGGGCAGGTTATAGTGATTAGTGATTTGAATGCAAAGGTGAGTAATGTGGCAGTTGAGGGAATAATTGGTGTACATGGGGTGTTCAGTGTTGTACATGGAAATGAAGAGCTTGTAGATTTATGTGCTGAAAAAGGACTGGTGATTAGGAATATCTGTTTTAAAAAGAGAGATATACATAAGTATACGTATGTAAGTAGGAGAGATGGCCAGAGAGCGTTACTGGATTATGAGTTAATTGATACGCGCACGAGAGAGACTTTTGGATGTTAATGTGCTGAGAGGTGCAATTGGCGGGATGTCCGATCATTATCTTGTGGAGGTGAAGGTGAATATTTGTAGAGGTTTCAGAAAAGAAGAGAGAACGTTGGGGTGAAAAGAGTGGTGAGAGTAAATGAGCTTGGGAAGGAGACTTGTGTGAGGAAGTACCAGGAGAGACTGAGTACAGAATGGAAAAAGGTGAGAACAAAGGACGTAAGGGGAGTGGGGGAGGAATGGGATGTATTTAGGAAAGCAGTGATGGCTTGCGCAAAAGATGCTTGTGGCATGAGAAGTGTGGGAGGTGGGCAGATTAGAAAGGGTAGTGAGTGGTGGGATGAAGAAGTAAGATTATTAGTGAAAGAGAAGAGAGAGGCATGTGGACGATTTTTGCAGGGAAATAATGCTAATGACTGGGAGATGTATAAAAGAAAGAGGCAGGAGGTCAAGAGAAAGGTGCAAGAGGTGAAAAAGAGGGCAAATGAGAGTTAGGATGAGAGAGTATCACTAAATTTTTGGGAGGATAAAAAGATGTTTTGGAAGGATGTAAATAAAGTGCTGAAGACAAGGGAACAAATGGGAACTTCAGTGAAGGGGGCTAATGGGGAGGTGATAACAAGTAGTGGTGATGTGAAGAGATGGAGTGAGTATTTTGAAGGTTTGTTGAATGTGTTTGATGATAGAGTGGCAGATATAGGGTGTTTTGGTCGAGGTGGTGTGCAAAGTAAGAGGGTTAGGGAGAATGCTTTGGTAAACAGAGAAGAGGTAGTAAAAGCTTTGTGGAAGATATATATATTATCCCTAGAAATAGGGGAGAAAGAATACTCCCCAAGCATTCCCGCATGTCATAGAAGGTGACTGAATGGGATGGGAGTGGGGGCTATAAACCCTCCCCTCCTTGTATTTCAACTAACTAAAAGGGGAAACAGAAGGAGTCATGAGGGGAGTGCTCATCCTCCTCGAAGGATCAGATTAGGGTGTATAAATGTGTGTGGATGTAAAGAAAATGAGAAAAAAAGAGATAGGTAGTATGTTTGAGGAAAGGAACCTGGATGTTTTGGCTCTGAGTGAAACAAAGCTCAAGGGTAAAGGGGAAGAGTGGTTTGGAAATGTCTTAGGAGTAAAGTCAGCGGTTGGTGAGAGAACAAGAGCAAGGGAAGGAGTAGCACTACTCCTGAAGCAGGAGTGGTGGGAGTATGTGATAGAGTGTAAGAAAGTAAACTCTAGATTGATATGGGTAAAACTGAAAGTGGATGGGGAGAGATGGTTGATTATTGGTGCCTATGCACCTTGGAATTAGAAGAAAGATCATGAGAGGCAAATGTTGTGGGAGCAGCTGAGTGAGTGTGTTAGTAGTTTTGATGCATGAGGCCAGGTTATAGAGATGGGTGATTTGAATGCAAAGGTGAGTAATGAGGGAACAGAGGGAATGAGCAACAGAGGGAATAATTGGTGTACATGGGGTGTTTAGTGTTGTAAATGGAAATAGTGAAAAGCTTGTAGATTTGTGTGCTGAAAAGGACTGGTGATTGGGAATACTTGGTTTAAAAAGAGAGATATACATAAGTATATGTATGTAAGTAGGAGAGATGGCCAGAGAGCGTTATTGAGTTACATGTTAATTGATAGGCACGTGAAAGAGACTTTTGTATGTTAATAAGCTGAGAGGGGCAACTGGAGGGATGTCTGATCATTATCTTGTGGAGGTGAAGATGAAGATTTGTAGAGGTTTTCAGAAAAGAAGAGAGAGAGGTAAGAGTAAGTGAGCTTGGAAAGGAGACTTGTGTTAGGAAGTACCAGGAGAGATTAAGTGCAGAATGGAAAAAGATGAGAGCAAATGATGTAAGGGGAGGAGGGGAGGAAAGGGATGTATTTAAGGATGCAGTAATGCCTTGTGCAAAAGATGCTTGTGGCATGGGAAAGGTGGGAGGTAGGCAAGTTAGAAATGGTAGTGAGTGGTGGGATGAAGAAGTAAGAATTTTAGTGAAAGAGAAGAGAGGCATTTGGATGATATTTGCAGGGAAGTAGTGCGAATGGCTGGGAGATGTATAAAAGAAAGAGGCAAGAAGTCAAGAGAAAGGTGCAAGAGGTAAAAGAAATGGGCAAATGAGAGTTGGGGTGAGAGAGTATCATTAAATTTTAGGGAGAATAAAAAGATGTTTTGAAAGGAGATAAATAAAGTGCGTAAGACAAGAGAACAAATGGAAACATCAGTGAAGGAGGGCTAATGGGGAGGTAATAACAAGTAGTGGTGAAGTGAGAAGGAGATGGAGTGAGTATTTTGAAGGTTTGTTGAATGTGTTTGATGATAAGAGTGGCATATATAGGGTGTTTTGGTCGAGGTGGTGTGTGAAGTGAGAGGGTCAGGGAGAATGGTTTGGTGAACAGAGAAGAGGTAGTGAAAGCATTGCTGGCAATGCTATGGTATTGCAGTGGAATTTATTAAAAGAGGGGGTGACTGTGTTGTTGACTAGTTGGTAGGAATATTCAATGTATGTATGGTTCATGGTGAAGTGCCTGAGGATTGGTGGAATGCATGCACAGTGCCATTGTACAAAGGCAAAGGGGATAAAGTTGAGTGTTCAAATTACAGAGGCATAAGTTTGTTGAGTATTCCTGGGAAATTATATGGGAGGGTAGTAATTGAGAGGGTCAAGGCATGTAAAGAGCATCAGATTGGGGATGAGCAGTGTGGTTCAGAAGTGGTAGTGGATGTTTGGATCAGGTGTATGCTTTGAAGAATGTATGTGAGAAATACTTTCAAAAATAGATGGATTGTATGTAGCATTTATGGATCTGGAGAAGGCATATGACAGAGTTGATATAGATGCTTTGTGGGAGGTATTAAGAGTATATGGTGTGGGAGGTAAGTTGCTAGAAGCAGTGGAAAGTTTTTATTAAGGATGTAAGGCACATGTACGAGTAGGAAGAGAGGAAAGTGACTGGTTCTCAGTGGATGTCGGTTTGTGGTAAGGGTGTGTGATGTCTCCATGGTTGTTTAATTTGTTTATGGATGGGGTTGTTTGAGAGGTGAATGCAAGAGTATTGAAGAGAGGGGCAAGTATGCAGTCTGTTCAGGATGAGAGGGCTTGGGAAGTGAGTCAGTTTTTGTTCACTAATGATACAGTGCTGGTGTCTGATTCGGGTGAGAAACTGCAGAAGTTGTTGACTGAGTTTGGTAAAGTAAGTGAAAGAAGAAAACTGAAAGTAAATGTGAATATGAGCAAGGTTGTTAGGTTCAGTAGGGATAAGGGACATGTTAGTTGGGGGGTAAGTTTGAATGGAGAAAAACTGGAGGAAGTGAAGTGTTTTAGATATCTGGTCGTGGATTTAGCAGTGGATGGAACCATGCAAGCGGAAGCGAGTCACAGGGTGGGGGAAGGGGCAAAGGTTCTGGGAACACTGAAGAATGTGTAGAAGGCGAGTACATTATCTCGGAAAGCAAAAATGGGCTATGTTTGAAGGAATAGTGGTTCCAACAATATTATATGGTTGCGAGGCATGGGCTATTGATAGAGTTGAGCGGAGGAGGATGGATGTATTGGAAATGAAATGTTTGAGAACAATATGTGGTGTGAGGTGGTTTGATCGAGTAAGTAATGAAAGGGTAAGAGAGATGTGTGGTAATAAAAAGAGTGTGGTTGAGAGAGCAGATGAGTGTATTGAAATGGTTTAGTCACATGGAGGGAACGAGGAGAAGTGGGAAACCAAATTGAAGATGGAAGGATTGAGTGAAAAAGATTTTCAGCAATCGGGGCCTGAACATACAGGAGGGTGAAAGGCGTGCAAGGAATAGAGTGAATTGGAACGAAGTGGTATACCGGGGTCAACGTGCTGTCAATGGATTGAACTAGGGCATGTGAAGCATCTGGGGTAAACCATGGAAAGTTTTGTGGGGACTGGATTTGGAAAAGGGAGCTGTGGTTTCAGTGCATTACGCATGACAGCTAGACTGAGTGTGAATGAATGTGGCCTTTTTTGTCTGTTTCCCTGGTGCCACCTTGCTGAAGCAGCTGAGGGAAACCAGGGAAAGTTTCTTGGGGCTTATTTGTGGACAGTGGGCTGTGATTTCATTGCATTTACACAACTAAAAAATGGATGCAAGTGAAAGAGGCCTTTTCTTGACCTATTTCTGGTGATAAGACTCAGATGCAGGAAACAGTGAACTGGTAAGAAAAAACATAATATTGATAGATGGATAGGTAATGTCGGTAATCTTTTTCATTATATTTTTGTTAGACATGGAAAAGATTGTGTTATTTCCAAAAGAATTTTATTATTAATAGGCCCTTTAAAAAAATTTTACATTATCTAATATTCCTTTCAGACATGAGTAGTAATCCTTCAGTCCAAACCTACAACCCCCTCTTCATATCGAAGTGGATTGATTACTCAAACAAATACGGTTTTGGTTATCAGCTCTCTGACAACTGTGTTGGCGTATTTTTCAATGATTTGACTAGGATAAGCATCAGCTCAGATAAAAAGTAAGATATTTTATGCTTTGATTTTCCATTTTATGCTGCCACATGAATTAATAGCTACAGAAACCTTTTCCATAGAAATTGCATTGATTCTAGCAAGATCACACAAAGTAAAACTGTTAATTCATTTCTCCAGATTTATTGCTAATGGCGATATGAAATAAACATTTTGACTTACGATATGTTAATTAAACTTTTATGTATTAAATAGCACAATTTCTACTTGCAATCTGCGTAATTTATTCTGTTTCAGTCGAGTTGAGTTTACGGATTCATCTGGAAGGCTTACTGTGCATCAGGCAGGTACTTTGCCGGCTTGGCTGCAGGAACGTTACCAACTTTTACGTTATTTTGCTACATACATGGAGGAAAACCTTACAGAAGCTGGAGATTCTCGAGCAACACGATCAGCGGTAGCAAGAATGCCAATCATACCTCATGTGCGTCGATGGGATCGTACACCAAAGTCTATTATCATGCAACTTAGTAATGGAACGTTCCAGGTGTGTGTCCATAGGTGTATAAGATTTCTTATATTTAATATAGATGTTAGTTTTGTTATGCAAATTTCTCCTACTTGATGTGAATGTTTTGAATATACTGAAAATATTTAAGCAAAAACTGAAGCTTATTTTTTTATGCCTCCTCCCCTTATTTTTTTTAAGAAAAGGGAGAGATCAGTGCTATGTTTAATGTAAGAATTGTGAATGTTCTGTCACTGAATTAGACAGATTTAAGGGGAAAGGGGTAAGAATGGTTCCAGAGTGTCGAGGGGGTGAGACCTAGGGTTAGTGAATGGACAAGACCAAAAGGAGTAGTAGCACTCCTGATGGAGGAGGAATTGCAAAATTGTCTTAAAAAAAGTATGGGCTTGCATTCAAAATTTTTGAGTGCCAGTATAAAAGCAGGTAATGGGAGGCGAGTGATACTGTTTATGCATATGGAACTGAGAGGAGGAAAGATAAAAAAAATTTATATATTGGGAGGAACTGATTGAGTGCTTTACATGTTTTGTTGCAAGGGAACTGAATCCTGTGGATCTGAATGCAAGGTGGTAGATGTGGCAATTAGGGGTATAACTTGGGAACAAATCATCCCTAGTGTAAATGAAAATGGGAAAGCCTTTTGGAATTATGTGCTGAGAGGGGATTGGTTATTCGAACAACATGGTTTAAAGAGTGAAGCCGATGGTAGCATGCTACTTCCTGTGTGGCAGGGTAGCAACAGATATAGATGGCCCAACCCACCCACATACTCATGTATATACATAAACGCCCACACACGCACATATACATACCTATACATTTCAACGTATACATACATATACATACACAGGCATATACACATGTACATACTCATACTTGCTGCCTTCATCCATTCCCACCGCCGCCCTGCCACACACGAAATGGCACCCCCCTCCCCCTGCGCACGTGCAAGGTAGCACTAGGGAAAAACAACAAAGGCCACATTCATTCACACTCAGTCTCTACCTGCCATGGGTAATGCACCGAAACCACAGCTCCCTTCCTACATTCAGGCCCCACAAAACTTTCCATGGTTTACCCCAGACGCTTCACATGCCCTGGTTCAATCTATTGACAGCACGTCGACCCCAGTATACCATATCGTCCCAATTCACTCTATTCCTTGCACTCCTTTCACCCTCAAAATCTATTTCACTCCATCCTTCCACCTCCAGTTTGCTCTCCCACTTCTCATTCCCTCCACCTCTGACACATATATCTTTGTCAATCTTTCCTCACTCATTCTCTCCATGTGACCAAACTATTTCAATACACCCTCTTCTGCTTTCTCAACCACTCTCTTTTTAGTACCACACATCTCTCTTACCTTTTCATTACTTAATTGATCAGACCACCTACCTCACACCACATATTGTCTTCAAACATTTCATTTCCAACACATCCACCTTCCTATGCATAACCCTATCTATAGCCCATGCCTTGCAAACATACAACATTGTTGGAACCTCTGTTTCTTCAAACATACCCATTTTTGCTTTCCAAGATAATGTTCTTGCCTTCCACACATTCTACAACACTACCAGAACCTTTGTCCCCTCCCCACCCTGTGACTCACTTCCGCTTCCATGGTACCATCTCCTGTTAAATCCACTCCCAGATATCTAAAACACCTCACTTCCTCCAGTTTTTCTCCATTCAAACTTACCTCCCAATTAACTTGTCTCTCAACCCTACTGAACCTAATAACCTTGCTCTTATTCACATTTACTCTCAGCTTTCTTCTTTCACACACTTTACCAAACTTAGTCACCAACTTCTGTAGTTTCTCACACAAATCAGCCACCAGCGTTGTATCATCAGCAAACAACAACTGACTCACTTCCCAAGCCCTCTCATCCACAACAGAATGCATACTTGCCCCTCTCTCCAAAACTCTTGCGTTAACCGCTCTAACAACCCCATCCATAAACAAATTAAACAACCATGGAGACATCATGCACCCCTGCCACAAGCAGACATTCACTGGGAACCAATCATTTTCCTCTCTTCCTATTTGTACACATGCCTTACATCCTTGATAAAAACTTTTCACTGCTTCTAGCAACTTACCTCCCACACCATATACTCTTAATACCTTCCACAGAGAATCTCTATCAACTCTATCATATGCCTTCTCCAGATCCATAAATGCTACTTACAAATCCATTTGTTTTTCTAAGTGTTTCTCACATGCATTCTTCAAATCAAATGGCTGATCCACACATCCTCTACCACTTCTGAAACCACACTGCTCATCCCCAATCTGTACATGCCTTTACCCTCTCAATCAATACTCTCCCATATAATTTCCCAGGAATACTCAACAAACTTATACCTCTTGAGATTTGAACACTCACCTTTATCCCCTTTACCTTTGTGTACTACCTCACTAATGCAGGAAATGGTGAATATGTGTGAAAAAAAAGAAAAAAAAAAAAAAAAAATATATATATATATATATATATCTCTTTCTTTCTTTCAAACTATTCGCCATTTCCCGCATTAGCGAGGTAGCGTTAAGAACAGAGGACTGGGCCTTTGAGGGAATACCCTCACCTGGCCCAATTCTCTGTTCCTTCTTTTGGAAAATTAAAAAAAAAACGAGAGGGGAGGATTTCCAGCCCCCCGCTCCCTCCCCTTTTAGTCGCCTTCTACGACACGCAGGGAATACGTGGGAAGTATTCTTTCTCCCCTATCCCCTATATATATATATATATATATATATATATATATATATATATATATATATATATATATATGGATTTGTATGTAGCATTTATGGATCTGGAGAAGGCATGTGATAGAGTTGATAGAGATGCTCTGTGGAAGGTATTAAGAATATATGGTGTGGGAGGAAAGTTGTTAGAAGCAGTGAAAAGTTTTTATCGAGGATGTAAGGCATGTGTACGTGTAGGAAGAGAGGAAAGTGATTGGTTCTCAGTGAATGTAGGTTTGCGGCAGGGGTGTGTGATGTCTCCATGGTTGTTTAATTTGTTTATGGATGGGGTTGTTAGGGAGGTAACTGCAAGAGTTTTGGAAAGAGGGGCAAGTATGAAGTCTGTTGGGGATGAGAGAGCTTGGGAAGTGAGTCAGTTGTTGTTCGCTGATGATACAGTGCTGGTGGCTGATTCATGTGAGAAACTGCAGAAGCTGGTGACTGAGTTTGGTAAAGTGTGTGGAAGAAGAAAGTTAAGAGTAAATGTGAATAAGAGCAAGGTTATTAGGTACAGTAGGGTTGAGGGTCAAGTCAATTGGGAGGTGAGTTTGAATGGAGAAAAACTGGAGGAAGTGAAGTGTTTTAGATATCTGGGAGTGGATCTGGCAGCGGATGGAACCATGGAAGCGGAAGTGGATCATAGGATGGGGGAGGGGGCGAAAATTCTGGGGGCCTTGAAGAATGTGTGGAAGTCGAGAACATTATCTCGGAAAGCAAAAATGGGTATGTTTGAAGGAATAGTGGTTCCAACAATGTTGTATGGTTGCGAGGCGTGGGCTATGGATAGAGTTGTGCGCAGGAGGATGGATGTGCTGGAAATGAGATGTTTGAGGACAATGTGTGGTGTGAGGTGGTTTGATCGAGTGAGTAACGTAAGGGTAAGAGAGATGTGTGGAAATAAAAAGAGTGTGGTTGAGAGAGCAGAAGAGGGTGTTTTGAAGTGGTTTGGGCACATGGAGAGGATGAGTGAGGAAAGATTGACCAAGAGGATATATGTGTCGGAGGTGGAGGGAGCAAGGAGAAGAGGGAGACCAAATTGGAGATGGAAAGATGGAGTGAAAAAGATTTTGTGTGATCGGGGCCTGAACATGCAGGAGGGTGAAAGGAGGGCAAGGAATAGAGTGAATTGGAGCGATGTGGTATACCGGGGTTGACGTGCTGTCAGTGGATTGAATCAAGGCATGTGAAGCATCTGGGGTAAACCATGGAAAGCTGTGTAGGTATGTATATTTGCGTGTGTGGACGTATGTATATACATGTGTATGGGGGGGTTGGGCCATTTCTTTCGTCTGTTTCCTTGCGCTACCTCGCAAACACGGGAGACAGCGACAAAGTATAAAAAAAAAAAAAAAAAAATATATATATATATATATATATATATATATATATATATATATATATATATATATATATATATATCACATTCATTATACTTTGTCGCTGTCTCCTGCATTAGCGAGGTAGCGCAAGGAAACAGGCGAAAGAATAGCCCAACCCACCCACACACACATGTATACACATAAACGCCCACAGACGCATATATACATACCTATCAATTTCAACGTATACATACATATACATACACAGACATATACATATATACACATGTACATATTCATACATGCTGTCTCCATCCATTCCTGCCACCACACATGAAACAGCACCCCTCCCCCCGAGTGCGTGCAAGGTAGTGCTAGGAAAAGACAACAAAGGCCACACTCGTTCACACTCAGTCTCCAGCTGTCATGTGTAATGCATTGAAACCACATCTCCCTTTCCACATCCAGGCCCCACAAAACTTTCCATGGTTTACCCAAGATGCTTCACATGCCCTGGTTCAATCCATTGACAGCATGTCAACCCTGGTATACCACATCGTTCCAATTCACTCTATTCCTGGCACGCCTTTCACCCCTCCTGTATGTTCAGGCCCCGATCGCTCAAAATCTTTTTCACTCCATCTTTCCACCTCCAATTTGGTCTCCCACTTCTCCTTGTTCCCTCCACCTCTCACACATATATCCTCTGTCAATCTTTCCTCACTCATCCTTTCTATGTGACCAAACCGTTTCAATACACCCTCTTCTGCTCTCTCTACCACACTCTTTTTATTACCACACATCTCTCTTACCCTTTAATTACTTACTCGATCAAACCACCTCACACCACATATTGTCCTCAAACATCTCATTTCCAACACATCCATACTTGATCTCAGTTTCCCACATTAGCAAAGAAGCGCCAGGAACAGACAAAGAAAGGCCACATCTGCTCACATTCATTTCCTAACTGTTATGTGTAAGGCACTGAAACCACAGCTTCCTAGCAAAATCCAGGCCCCACAGACCTTTACATGGGTTACCCTGGCACTTCACGTGGCTTGATTCAGTTCACTGATAGCACAATGACCCCAGTATACCAGATCATTCTAATCCACGCCGTCCTATGCACGTCTTTCATATAATAATATTATTTATTTTTATTTTGCTTTGTTGCTGTCTCCCGCATTTGCGAGGTAGCGCAAGGAAACAGACGAAAGAAATGGCCCAACCCACCCCCATACACATGTATATACATACACGTCCCCACACGCAAATATACATACCCATACATCTCAATGTAAACATATATATACACACACAGACATATACATATATACACATGCGCACAATTCAAACTGTCTGCCTTTATTCATTCCCATCGCCACCTCGCCACACATGGAATAACATCCCCTCCCCCCTCATGTGTGCGAGGTAGCGCTAGGAAAAGACAATAAAGGCCCCATTCGTTCACACTCAGTCTCTAGCTGTCATGCAATAATGCCCGAAACCACAGCTCCCTTTCCACATCCAGGCCCCAAAGAACTTTCCGTGGTTTACCCCAGACGCTTCACATGCCCTGATCCAATCCATTGACAGCACGTCGACCCCAGTATACCACATCAATCCAATTTACTCTATTCCTTGCCCGCCTTTCACCCTCCTGCATGTTCAGGGACCGATCACTCAGAATTGTTTTCACTCCATCTTTCCACCTCCAATTTGGTCTCCCACTTCTCGTTCCCTCCACCTCCGACACATATATCCTCTTGGTCAATCTTTCCTCACTCATTCTCTCCATGTGACCAAACCATTTCAAAATACCCTCTTCTGCTCTCTCAACCACACTCTTTTTGTTACCACACATCTCTCTTACCCTGTTATTACTTACTCGATCAAACCACCTCACACCACATATTGTCCTCAAGCATCTCATTTCCAGCACAACCACCCTCCTGCGCACAACTCTATCCATAGCCCATGCCTCGCAACCATACAACATTGTTGGAACCACTATTCCTTCAAACATACCCATTTTTGCTTTCCGAGATAATGTTCTCGACTTCCACACATTCTTCAAGGCTCCCAGAATTTTTGCCCCCTCCTCCACCCTATGTTTCACTTCTGCTTCCATGGTTCCATCCGCTGCCAAATCCACTCCCAGATATAGATATATATATATGAGAATGATTTGGTAAACAGAGAAGAGGCAGTAAAAGCTTTGCGGAAGATGAAAGCCAGCAAGGCAGCGGGTTTGGATGGTATTGCAGTGGAATTTATTAAAAAAGTGGGTGACTGTATTATTGACTGGTTGGTAAGGTTATTTAATGTATGTATGACTCATGGTGAGGTGCCTAAGGATTGGTGGAATGCTTGCATAGTGCCATTGTACAAAGGCAAAGGGGATAAAAGTGAAAGCTCAAATTACAGAGGTATAAGTTTGTTGAGTATTCCTGGGAAATTATATGGGAGGGTATTGATTGAGAGGGTGAAGGCATGTCAGAGCATCAGATTGGGGAAGAGCAGTGTGGTTTCAGAAGTGGTGGATGAGGTGTTTGCTTTGAAGAATGTATGTGAGAAATACTTGGAAAAGCAAATGGATCTGTATGTACCATTTATGGATCTGGAGAAGGCATATAATAGAGTTGATAGAGATCCTCTGTGGAAGGTATTAAGAATATATGGGGTGGGAGGCAAGTTGTTAGAAGCAATGAAAAGTTTTTATCGAGGATGTAAGGCATGCGTACATGTAGAAAGATAGGAAAGTGATTGGTTTTCAGTGAATGTAGGTTTGCGGCAGGGGTGTGTGATGTCTCCATGGTTGTTTAATTTGTTTATGGATGGGGTTGTTAGGGAGCTGAATGCAAGAGTTCTGGAAAGAGGGGCAATTATGCAGTCTGTTGTAGATGAGAGAGCTTGGGAAGTGAGTCAGTTGTTATTCGCTGATGATACAGCGCTGGTGGCTGATTCGTGTGAGAAACTGCAGAAGCTGGTGACTAAGTATGGTAAAGTGTGTGAAAGAAGAAAGTTGAGAGTAAATGTATATAAGAGCAAGGTTATTAGGTACAGTAGGGTTGAGGGACAAGTCAATTGGGAGGTAAGTTTGAATGGAGAAAAACTGGGGGAAGTGAAGTGTTTCAGATATCTGGGAGTGGATTTGGCAGCAGATGGAACCATGGTAGCGGAAGTGAATCATAGGGTGGGGGAGGGGGTGAAAGTTCTGGGAGCGTTGAAGAATGTGTGGTAGTCGAGAACATTATCTCGGAAAGCAAAAATGGGTATGTTTGAAGGAATAGTGGTTCCAACAATGTTATATGGTTGTGAGGCATGGGCTATGGATAGAATTGTGCAGAGGAGGGTGGATGTGCTGGAAATGAGGTGTTTGAGGACAACATGTAGTGTGAGGTGATTTGATCGAGTAAGTAATAATAGGGTAAGAGAGATGTGTGGTAATAAAAAGAGTGTGGTTGAGAGAGCAGAAGAGGGTGTTTTGAAATGGTTTGGTCACATGGAGAGAATGAGTGAGGAAAGATTGACCAAGAGGATATATGTGTCAGAGGTGGAGGGAACGAGGAGAAGTGGGAGACCAAATTGGAGGTGGAAAGATGGGGTGAAAATGATTTTGAGTGATCGGGGCCTGAACATGCAGGAGGGTGAAAGGTGCAAACGAATAGAGTGAATTGGAGCGATGTGGTATACCAGGGTTGACGTGCTATCATTGGATTGAACCAGGGTATGTGAAGCGTCTGGGGTAAACCATGGAACGTTCTGTGGGGCCTGGATGTGGAGAGGGAGCTTTGGTTTCGGTGCATTATTACATGACAGCTAGAGACTGAGTGTGAACGAATGTGGCCTTTGTTGTCTTTTCCTAGCGCTACCTCGCGCATATGAGGGGGGAGGGGGTTGTTATTTCATGTGTGGCGGAGTGGCAATGGGAATGAATAAAGGTAGACAGTATGAATTATGTACATGTTTATATATGTATATGTCTGTGTGTGTATATATATATGTATACATTGAGATGTATAGGTATGTATATTTGCGTGTGTGGACGTGTATGTGTATACATGTGTATGTGGGTGGGTTGGGCCATTCTTTCGTCTGTTTCCTTGCGCTACCTTGCTAATGCGGGAGACAGCGACAAAGCAAATAAATATATATATATGTATATATATATACACTTACAAGTTCATGTTCATACTACTTGCATGGGTATCTGCAGGGTTAGTTACAGCTGCATAGTGAGCCAGCAATGCAGTAATTACCTTATTGCACTTCTCTGACCCAGGTAGCTGTCTTTTCTTTTTGCCTCGCCCATACATGGACTGCTGGCATTCTGTCCTCAAATGTGCAATCTCTCCTTGTCACATATAACACATGACAACATATAACAACTCATTTTTCATAACTTGAGGTTTTCCTGTGGTAAGCAGTTTGCAAGCCCTGTCTTTTGGCAAAATGGTAGGAGCAATAGAGATAGAAATAATAGGCAGGAATATTAGGTAGTAGTAGGTAGGAGTATTAGGTGAAAGTATTTGGCAGGAGCATTAGATAGACATAATATGTAAGAACCTCTGAAAACACTGCCATAGAGTTACCCTCTGCCAGTGCATATTAAGGATGTGGCACTAGAGAAGAAGCAGCCCTGGAGTTCATCAGGATTGAAGAGACTTTTGCAGTGGCCACTCTCTTGAGAGAGTTCCAAAGGGAATAGATGTCACAGATGCAGATATGTAGGTAGCACACATTAGAGACGGATAACAGACATTTTTGGATAAAGTGCCAATTAACAGGCATGAAAATGTACAAAGAAGGTAGCAGGTGAAATGTCTAATCATTCCTAGGAGGAGGTAAGTGTGAAAGTTTTGGCGGGTTTTGGAAAACAATTAATAAAGTGTGAAGGAAGTGGTGAAAGTGGTATGCCGGGAAAAGAAGCCTGTGTGCAGAGACAGCAAGAGAAATTGATTGAAGAATTTTATAATGTTGTATGAATGTAATTCTTGTTCCTTAAATGCAATGGAGAAGAAGAGAGTGGATGTGTTGGAAATAAAATGTCTGTATGATGAGATGGAGTGATATTGTCAGAATTACAGTAGCAAGCACAGTGTAACAGAGTGGTAAAATTGTTTGGTATATGAGAAGATTGAGCATAAAAGGATTAAGAGCATATATGTATTAGAAGTGGAGGGGGCTAGGGGGAGGGTGAGACTGTAAAGGTGGAAGATTGAAGTATGTATTGGTGTCTGAATATTAAGTGGATTAAAGATGTTCTATTAAGCTGTCATTAGGTTGAATGAGAGCAGATGGAGTGATAAAGATAAATGACAATTGGTCTATATTTCTTGGCTGTAGATGTTGGGCACTGGTCTTGGTGCATTATATATGACAGCAAGATATTGGATGTGTGCTATGAGGCCATTGGCCATTGTTCTCTGTTCATGAAGTCACATTGCAAAGGCAATTAGTTATAGCAAATAATTGCTTTTCATTCATCCTTGATCATTCACACCTTTCCAATCTCATTTCAGATTAACTTTTTCAAAGATCACACTAAAATAGTAATTGCTGGTGACCGCACAGATGTCAGCATCATGTTTATCAGCAGTGACAGGCAGTCCTTTACCTATCGTCTGTCTCAGCTTGCTGAGGTTGGCTGTGATGCAATGGTGCGCGAGCGCTTAGTTTATGCCCTATCCTGTCTTCGGCAGTATGCAGAGTTAGATGGAGAAGAAGTTTGAAGAAGAGCATTAACTAGTTCCAGAGCTATTTTTGGATATTTAGAAACTAGACTGGATTAGCATCCTGTTGGACCAAGTGAGGTGAGAGGAACATTGTCATTTTTCAAGACAGTGTATCTTGATTTGAAAGTAATGTGAAGACTACAGTGGTGATGGTACAGAAAAAGTTGATTATTTTTGTTAGTGAATTGTAAGACACTTTGTTCAGTTTTCTAGAAAGAGGACTGTTTGCCATAGCAGTGGCATTATTATGTGTATATGTTGTTGGTGGTGTGTAATAGGGGATTGGTTATCCCAACATCAGGTAATGGAATATTAACAGATGAGCAAATATGAGCATCAACTTGGGTTCTTAACAGGCTTATTTTCATATTTTTCAGAGAGGAGAGTGAACTCTGTTAAGATGTTATGACTCATAGTTGCTGATCCCTTTAATGTGCAGGATCCTTGAACTATGCAATAACTGTGTACATTGAACATGTTTAGTACACTGCACATCACGATTCTGTTACCATGTGACCATTTATTTCTGTTATTGTTACATACTGTTACACACCAGTTTACTAAGATTTGGGAGCATGTAAAAGCTCTACCTCACAGTTAAATTAGTTGTGTCTGATCACTGCCCATGTTGATAGTCAAGGGCACAGAAAAGCCTTCATAACCTCATTCACAGCGTTCTGATGATTTATCAAAGTTATCTTTAAAGTGAGGATTGTCAGGAGACTGTGAATGGGGAAGACTGTTGCAATGACCCTTCCCTTACGTTGCCCCTAATATTTACCAAAGAGTTTAAGAGGGGTAATAATAATAATAATAATAATAATAATAATAATAATAATAATAATAATATAATAATTATTAAAAGGTAGTATAATATAACACCAAATCATAGTAGAGTAACAGGGGATTCCCTATGGAAGCTGGGAGAAACTACTCCCATACTTAGATAAAAAGCTATAAGAAATAGATGATGGTGTGGTGGTTGTGCTGAGGATATTGTGAAATACCTCTTCTGTGCATTATAGATATTCTCTTTGAAGGTAGGAGAATTAAATACAAAGATTAATCAAATTGACAATGATCTCTTAAGCTAACACTGCTCAAAGACTAAAAAAGAATGTGCATTCATGGTATGATTTTGCAGTTACACAAAGTTTTGTGCAATCCTAAGTGAATGCTTTCAGTAGCAGGCATCAAGGAACCACTTCTTGCTCAGACATGAAGTAAGTGATAGATTCACATTCAGTGTTTGGTTGTCATTTAAAAAATTTAAAGCAAATAAAGTAGACCTTTTTTTGACAGCCCTAAAGCAAGTCCGTCCTTGTATGCTCTGCCTCAGTCATGTGTGAATGTGTGGTAGAAGAACAGTTTGATGTATAACTGCTGGATTTGGTGTGTCCATAGGGCTTAATTTACAACTTAACAGAGTTAACCATATTAAATAATAAAATCTCTTGTAGATCTTTCAAGCATAATTAGTTTGGCCTCTTCTGGTCAATGAATGGTTACCATTGATAAAATTGAGGGCATGAATGTTATCAATAGCTTTCTTCTTGCTTTCTCTTTTGCTACTTCAAGATATTCATAATTCTGCCATAAACAGGATGAGGCCTTTTCACAACCAAAGAGTGAATGGTTTATGCCAATGTTCCCTTTTTGGCTCAGGTTAACTATAATGTACCAAATATAATTTTTGATAATGAAAGTCAACTTCTTGTAAGTTTTTGAAGTTTATGGCACAGCAAGTGATATTGGTGATATTCAAATAAAAATTTGATTGATTAAAATGCCAAAAACATTGAATGTTGTTGGGAAGAGAAACATTGTTGCCAGTCACAGATGTCATGGCTTGTGTCAATGATAAATCAAAGCTATCTTCCTGTCAACCAAGCAAAATATTTAGTACAAACCAAAATCCTTGGGATTAAATTCTTTTGAGAACTTACAAAATTTTTGTGTATGATGCAGATAGCCTCTATTATGATCTCATATTTTTTAATCCAGCATTATCAGTATATTTCCTCTTGATGTTAGAGGTTAGGCTGTAAAGACAAGGGTACGAATTCTTAGTCATTCTTTTTTTCATAGTTAAGATGGTATCTACTGAGAATCATGGAGATATTGGCTATAAGGTAAATAAGATTGGTATTTAAAGTGATTCAGCCTCATATATGACTTTGAATTCGTTTCAAGGAACAGATTGCTTCCTTACGACCCCATTTCCTGTGCAGCTTATATCCTACCAGTATGTTATATTTATAGATATTTTCATTTCACTGAGGTGTACATCCTCCATTATCTGTCTTACCAAAGATGGCAGGATTTTTGTATTTGCTTTTTTCTTGAGTACCGAAAAGGTAAACAGGCTTTTTGGAATCCGAGTAAGATATAGGTTGAATATATGTGATAAAGTATAGTTATTGCTGAAACCTTTCATTTCTTAAAAAGAAAAAACAATAAGAGGACATTGCAGTTTAATGAGGGTACCCTGACTCTTACAGTTAGGGAGACAGATTCAGTTGTGGACCCAGGCAGAAAAGTTAGTGTTATTCATCATGTTATCCTAAGGATAACATAAAATGCTGTTGCCCAAATCAGTTGATTAACATAGTTACAAATAAAGTTGTAATATCTTTACTTGAGCATTGAAATTTAATACCTTATTTAACAAATGAAGACTTTCAGCTTTGACTGGTCTTTAGAACAGTTCATGTTAGTCATAGCACTGATAACTGATATTGCGGCTTTAGGGCTTTACATAAATGAAGCACTGGAGGCTCATGGGTATTGTTGGTGTTGATGAAGGTATAGCATAAGTTTGAAGTTGGCAGAGGAGTTGTGTGCCAAGAATCCCTTTCTTTTTTTTTTTTTTTTAGAATATTAATGTGTCTGTGATTCTCTGTGTTAATTTGTATGTTTTGTTTTTTCGTGATAATTTTGTGATTTTTGTTTTGTATGTATGCAAGTATGTATATATAGTATATAATTAAGAATGTGTGTTTTGCTTCTTTTTTGTATTAAGTGTGTAGCGCTCAGGTCTTTCACAAGCTGATAGTAGCAAAGTGGTCTTCCTTAAATTATTTGTTTTCTTTTATCTTTTATTGGTTGCAACTATCAAATCCTCCAAATTGGTGCCTTTATGTAATATTTGCAGTGAGGAGCCATTGATATCCCACTGTATGAAGTCAAGTTTCTTTATAGTGCTCAAGCATATGTGGCACCTAGAAAGTGGTCATCAGTGAAAAACAAAAAACTTTTGTTGTAAAAAAAAAATCACTTAAATCCTTCATCATTTCCACAGCAAATTACCAGGTTTATTTATGAAATGTAGTTATTACTTTTGTTTTATATGCAGTATGTAGCTCTCTTTACAAAAAAAAAGAGATTTCTTTTAATTAACATGGCCAGTTGTGCTGGCCATGGTTGACCATTACTTGGTAGTCTGAGTATTCAGAAGTTCTTGATAATGTGGATTCTCATACTTGTTACACATGCAGTTTGGGCCCTATGATGTGAGATGTCTTCCATGCAACAGGACAATAACTTGGTTCACTTTCCATGGTTATAGGTGGCTCACCCAGTCAAGAGTAGAAGACTCTTCTGCTGTAATGAATGGATTGTTAGTTCCAAGTAATTGTTTGGAGAGAGTTGTTAGCCCTCAGGTGTGATTTTTGTCGAAAGAGGACTTGCAAAAGCTTGGACCAATGTTAATTGACCTTTACCTGAGAGGACAACTCCATATGTGTCCAATGTAGTAAAGATTCCTTCCAGTATAGTACATAGAGTAATAAGCATTTACTCTTCGTTTAGATCATCAAATACTGTCATCACATCTCTTCATTGTTATCTTTCATGGTCCCATATGTCACTATCTTGTAAGGTAGCCAGCGCATGTAACAAGAAGAGACTGACTCGAGGCGAAAAATTTATCGTCTTGGTCTAAAATGTCCAGTTCATTATTGCATTATTATTATCCTAAGTGGCCCACTCAAGACATGTAAATAAATTATGTTAAGATATAATTACAGAGGTAGTCATCATTAATCTGTGCAAGTACTATGGTGTATATTAGGCATCGTCGACTCTCTTGGTCTTTCATTTTTTGCAATTCTTGTTGTAAATTTACTTGCTTTTGTTTGTAATAAAGAATCAATGATACAGAGTTTATCTATCCCTCACTATGTGAAAAATTATAAAATGGACATTTTTTTTTTTTTTTTTTACATTTCCTAAGGAACACTGACTTTTCTCTCAAGAGTTCCTTTGTCCCATGAGCTAGAAGAACCTCCATAAAAGCATATTCTGGAGGTTATGGGGCTAACCACCATGCAATGGTAGCAGCTCAGCTTGTTCTGGGTATGCTCCCTTTTAATCAACCATCACCACCAGGCAATGACTTCATCGTTCTGCTGCTTGTCAGGTTACACCAGGCTGACCATCCCATAAATCACTGGACCTTTAAGCCTATCAAATGTATCTTCACTTCCTTGTCATTGTCTCCTTGAGTTGGATAGTTTTTGCTTTTCATGAATACTTTCATTTCAGGGACATCAGTACTCTTGTATTGTAGTTTTAGTTGCTATTGGACTTTTCACTTTTGTAGCCCTTAATTTGGAGAAGTATTAGTATAAGACCAGTTGTCTATCAGAGATATTTACATTTACAAATTTTTCCTGACAATTTTTTGGACATAATCATATTAAGCAGTTTTGCTATTGTATATTAAGAAACTCCCTTTGACTTTTGGACTCCTTGAGCAATCTTTTCTGTGGATTTACTAAATAGCCATTAATTATTTTAGACAACTAGGGAATCGGAACATATCCTTAATCTAACCCTTTAGGTTGGTTTGACCAGTCTGAGAGAAAAAACTGGATGAAAATAGAGTCGAATTCCTAGTTTGCTGTAGGAAGTGTCTTCTTTGCTACTCATCATAAAAGAAAATTTGTTCAGTATCTGCTGATATTCCATTATACCTCCCTCCTTCTAAGGAACTTTTTCAGTCAGATCTGGGAGTGTACTTTAACTAGCCCTCAATATTTTTCATACATGAGAATTCTTGTTATTCTCTGATGGTAGAACAGGAAGGCAGAGGACAGGTTATGCCTTTTCCCCATAAGGAAGGCCAGTTAAGAGTTCTTCAGTCCACACACACACACTTGTGCTTCCCTCTTTCCAGTTAGGCTATCCAATGATCTGTAGAGCCACATTCTGTAGACCATCAAGTCTAGCACCAAAGAAAGTACAAGGAGGGATCAGCAAGTCATTGATGCATTTACTCCTTACCAGCAAGCACTATATTAAAGTTTACATCAATTTTGCTTCCAGTTGAGAAAAGCAACATGCTGTTTCACAGTTCTTATCTGCTATTAAGGAGTGAATTTTCACTGGACCTTTTGAGGCAATAAGAAAGGATATTTTGGTAAATTCCAGTCAAATACAGCTCACTTTAAAGATATATTCTAAAATAGTAACAAAACTTTTTGTGTTTAACAATGGCACCATGGACAAAGGATTTTGAGAAATGCCCATTAGTCTGGCCTTGCAATGGTAGACCTGTTTTCATGATGCTGTAATATATGCATTGCTAGAGAGATTTCCAATCATTTGCCATAATCATTATTATAGTGATTTCATATTTCATTGGGATTAAGTAAGGCTACCATAATTATTAGCAAATCTGTCTCGCATTCACATTTACAAACCCTACTAAGACGATACATCTTACTCAATTTGAAATTCATTGAACCTATCCAAAAGATACTCTTTTTGCTGTTTGTACATCTATTTCTCCATATATGCAGGGAACCTCCCAATTACTTTAAAGCTGTGAATACTAATGTTGAGGGCTTGTGTGGAAAGATGGGTAAGGTTTCATGGCTTTCAAGACCCCCAGGACTTTTTTTTTTCTTTTCAAATAATTTTTTTGGACGCAAGGTTAGTTACTGGCAGAGGAAAAATATCACCTGGAAAAACAAATGAACAATAGCCTTATTTGCACACATCCTTTCTATAGTTGTCATACAGAATGTACTGAAACGAGAGCCTACTATTCACAACCAAGCACCACAGACGAGTACATGGTTTACCCTGACTGTGTCATACTCCCTGACTAATGCCACTGACATTTTGTTGGCCCTCTCCCTCATTTCCCACACTAATTCAAATCATTCCATGCATGTCTTATCCTTTGAAACTTCAGGGCCTGATCTTCCAAAGTCTCCTTCACTACATTCTTATCTTTCCTTCTTGGTTTAACCCCCTCCTTCCTGCTCATATAGGACACATATCTTCGTAAATCTTTGCCCAACCTCTCCATATGTACGAACCATTTCAGCACATCCTCATCAGACTATATCATTCAGAGTGCACTTACTGCCAAACCTCTTTCTTACACTTTTATTCCTTGCTTAATCAACATGCTTCACACCACATACAGTCCTCATGCATTTAATTTCCAATTTGTCCACCTTCTTCCTTTCCCCAGCATTCAAGGCCCAAGATACATATTCATGCAACATTATTAGCACTGCTTTATCTTCAATGCCCATCTTTGTCCAAACACACACTGAACTCTTCTTCCACATGCTTCATAATAAAACCAGGAACTTAGCTCCCTTTGAGACTCCATGGTTTCATCCAATGCCATGTCCACTATCGGGTAACTAAAGCATCCTACATCCTCTTAATCATCTTCACTTACACTTGCACTCAAATACCCTTTCTCATCCCTCTGTTGCATCTTAATACCTTACATTTGTTCATTTTGCTCCAGTTCCTCCTTTCACACTCCCAAACTCAGTAATGTTTTTTGGAGTCTGCCACAAATCTTTGTCATCTGCAAACAGTGATTTACAGTACCTTCCATGCCCTCCAACCTACAGTATGCCACAGTCCTGTCCCATACTCTAAGATCCATGCATTCTCTTCCCTGACCACCTAGTCTATAAAAAGATTTAAGAAGGACAGTAGCATCATACAAGCTTGATGTAGACCCACCTTCACTGAGTACCACAACCCCCCAATCTATTTGCAAACATGCCTTTCTTTCTTGGTAAAAGCTCCTCGCTGTGCTTGGTGACCTTCTACTTAACCCAAACATTTTTAGTCCCTTCTAATAGACCTCTCCGTCAACGTTACCATATGCTTTCTCCTAGTTATTCAAACAAATTCTCCAAATAAAACACCAGGTACACTTGTTGTCTACCTGTCTTGAAGCCACTCTACTCCTATCCAATCAGATATTCTGTAAATGTTACCACCCTTTCAGCCAGCACATTCATATGCCTTACAAGGTATATTCAACAGACTCATACCTCTGTAATTTAAGGATTCATCGTCCCCTCCCCTGCACCTAAACTCTTATCAATGTCCTCCTCAACCATGTAGTTCCACTCTCCAACCTTCCATGTAACTCCATGCTCTTCCTCCCTTTCCTGCAGCTTCACTCTCCTTACTATCCTCCACCCCCAATAGCCCCATTTTGCTTAATCCATCTCTCTCCTGTAACTCCACTCCTAGCTGTCTCCACCTTACCTTAAGCTTCACTCTCCTCAATGTCCTCTTCTGTAGCTCCATTCTCATTTGTCTCCTTCCATGTAGTTCCACTTCCCTCACTGTCCCCAATCTCTCCCATGTACCTCAACTCTTGTCCCTCCCCTACAGCTCCCTTTGCCTCCCCACTTACTCCACCTTTATATAATGAGTGGTTAGGAGGGAATTGAGGAACGGGTTGGTCAGGAAAGGTACATTTGAAGAGTGGGAGATAGTTACAGTGTAGACTTCATTGAGTTGAGTCAATTGTTTGCCATATATGTATTTTTGGAGCCTTATTTATTTAACCCTTTTGCTGATTAATTAAATTTCAGGCTGGTTCCCAAAAAGTGTCAATTATCAACCAAAAAAAATTATTAACTTGACCTCTATTAATTTTTCAATGCCATATAAGATATATATTTTAGATCTGGCATAAAAATTTCTTGAAATCCATAGAAATTCATAGAAAAATGTTTACATAGAAAAATGCTGAAAATGTGAAAATATTCTCCCATAAAATGTATGTAAACTGACCCACTTAATCTATGTGAGAAGTGAAGGAAGTTCGTGGAAAAATGACAATTCTTTTGTTCTTGCTTGTTCCTTGTTTCCGTGTTAACAAGGTAGTGCCAAGACAGATGAAGAAATGGCCTCATTTACTCCCTTCCATTCTCTAAATGTCTTGTCATGCTCCAAAATACAGCTCCTGACCCACAACCTAGACCCATGGACCTTCCTGTGGTTTCCCCCAGCCACTATGCCCTGGTTCAGTCCACCGACAGCACATTGCTCATTGTCTTACACATTCCTGCACGTTCAGGCCCTGAGCACTCAAAACCTTATTCACTCTCAATCACCAATTAGGTCTCCCTACTTCTTGGCACCCTCTACTTTTGATATATATCCTTTGTCAACCTCTCCTCACTCATTCCCTCTGTATGGCCAAACCAGTTGAGCACACCCTCTTTAGCCCTCTCAACTGTATTCTTTTTATTACCTCAGCTCTCTTGTACCCTATCATTTCTTACTCGATTGACCCTGATCACACCACATACTGTTCATTCACCCTCTTCTGTACATTCTCATCTGTAGCCCATGCCTTACATCCAGAAAACACTGTCGAGACTAATATACTTGGAACATGACCATCTTTGCCCTCCTAGACTGTGACTTCTCTTACCCCACATTCCTCAATGCTCCAGGATCTTCAGCCCATCACTCTCCCAATGACTTACCCCTATTCACATGGTTCCGTTCACTGCCATGTCCACTCCCAGGTATCTACAACACTTCACTTCCTCCATTCCAACTACCCTTTTTCTTTGCACTGCTAAACCTAATAACCTTGCTTTATTAGCATTCACTTTCAACTTTCTCTTTTCATACAATTTCCCAACTCAGAAACCAGCTTCTCCAGTTTCTCACATGAATCTGCCACTAGCACCATGTTGATAAGCAAAGACTGGCCCACCTCCCAGGTCCAGAAGAATGTATTCCTGCCTCCTCTCCAAGCCCAATGAATTAACCTTTCCTTCACCATTCTATCCACAAACAGATTAAACTCTCTTGACAAAAACTCCTCACTGATTCTAAGAGCTTTCCAACCGAGCCATTTACTCATAAAAATTCCACAACCCTATCATATGCTTTTTTGAGATTCAAACATGCCACATACAAATCTCATGTTTCTCTGAATATTTTTAACACATTCTTCAATGTAAACAGTTGATACACACATTCTCTAGCACTCCTAGGACCACATTTTTCCTCCCCAATTTGATGCTTTGTGCATGCCACCACCCTCTCAGAATCACCATCCTCCCAAACAACTTACCACATATGCTCAGCAAATTTATCTCTGTAATTTGAACCCTCAAATTTGTCATTCTTGCTTTTATACAGTGGCACTATACAAGCATTTTGATCTATCCATTAACTGAAAATCTTGACTAACCATTCATCAACACACTCACCCCCTTTCTTAAGAAATTCACCAGAAATATCATCCACTCCAGCTGCCTTGCCACATTTCATCTTACACATGGCTTTCACCATATCTTCTTTTCACCAAACCACTTACTATTAACTCTCACTTCGTATACCTCTCCAACCCAAAACACTCCACATCTGCCATCATCAAAAACATTCAGCAATCCTTCAAAGTACTCACTCCATCTTCTCTTCACCTCATCTCTGCTTGTTACCACTTCACCAATGTGCCCTTTCAGTTCTCATTTTCCTCACTGCTGACCTCCTTTCAAAACATTTTCTTAATCTCCAAGAAGTTTTGCTGATACTCGTTCACCCCAACTCATCTGACCTCTCTTTTTCAGCCCCAGCACTTTCCTCTTGACCCCTTGCAGCTGACTCTTACATCTCCCAATCCCCTGTAGTCTTTCCCATGCACGTTTTTGTTTTCACTAGAAACTTAACTTCATTTCACCATTCATTAACTTTTCCCACCTGCCCACCTAGCACTTTCCAAATACAACATTTCTATCTCGCTTATCAACACATCGTAAATACCTTTCATTCCTCACCCAAGCGCTTCATTAACTCTAACCTTCTGCTCTCAATCTCGCCTGGTGTGTCTTAACACAGTCCTCTTTTGTAAGCTAACTTACATAGCATTTTCTCATCCATATCATTTCCTCTTTTCCAAAAGCCTCTACAAATCTTCACCCTCGCCTCGACCAAGTACTGATCACACACCCCACCAGCGGCCCATCCCAGCACATTTAGAACCAAGAGTGTCTTCTGCATGCAGATCATAAGTAAATCATCTAATAATGCCCACTTACCCTCTTTCCTACTTTTTGTATGAAATTCATTTTGAACCTTGTATTCCCAGTCACAAGTCCTTTTTTTTAACACAAATCCATTAGCTGTTCACTATTTCCTATCACCTTGCTAAATATCCCATGCCTCCCAACTACACCCTTACATACATTACTCACCTGCCATTCAAATCACCAATCAAGAATACCTGAGCTCTCGCATTAAAATTATTGACACTCGTTCAGCTCCTTAAATCCTCGTCTCTGTTACAGTACTACAGTTTTTATGTGGGAATTACTCTCTCAGTGTAAAGTATGATACTGGCAAGGCAAAATAAATATTGTACACAATATGAAACATACCAAAATGAATGAAACTGCCTAATATTCAATATATAATTGTAATAAGTAGTACGCATAAAATATCTCATCGCTCAGATGGAGTCTAAATATGGGAGATTCTAACCTTGGACATTAGGGTACAGGAACTTGTGTAGCTGAGCTGGTTGACCAACGAAGCTCGAATGTTTCCTCATCCTTATCACGCAGTCGTATTTCGGAGGCATCATAATCATTAACATCCTAAAACTCGCTCCATTTCCCAGGCGCTGGTTGAATAGCTTCAACATCCTTAGCAGATGCAACCCTAATCCTCTTGTCACTCATAATTATGACCGCGGGACAAACGAAACCTGTGAAATAGCAGTGTATTCTATAATCTCTGGTCAACAAAAGGAATAAAGAATATAGTTGTATCACAGTAGTTTAAAGACAGTTGACTAATAACTTGATGTCAACATGCTCGATAGATTTAAAAGACAAATTAAATGCCTACTCGCCATAATCAGCTGATCGTATGTAAACAAACCACGTGCTCCCTTCGCAGCTGACATAAAGCAGACCAAAACTTCTGGCCTATATATATATATATATATATATATATATATATATATATATATATATATATATATATCTTTCATACCATTCGCCATTTCCCGCATTTGCGAGGTAGCGTCAAGAACAGAGGACTGGGCCTTTGAGGGAATATCCTCACCTGGACCTCTCCTCTGTTCCTTCTTTTGGAAAAAAAAAAAAAAAAAACGAGAGGGGAGGATTTCCAGCCCCCCGCTCCCTTCCCTTTTAGTCGCCTTCTACGACACGCAGGGAATGCGTAGTGAAGTATTCTTTCTCCCCTATCCCCAGGGATAATATATATATATATATATATATATATATATATATATATATATATATATATATATATATATATATATATATATATATATATATATATATATGTATATATATATATATATATATATATATATATATATATATATATATATATATATATATATATATATATATATATATTCCCTGGGGATAGGGGAGAAAGAATACTTCCCACGTATTCCCCCTGCGTGTCGTAGAAGGCGACTAAAAGGGAAGGGAGCGGGGGGCTGGAAATCCTCCCCTCTCGTTTTTTTTTTTTTTTTTTTTCCAAAAGAAGGAACAGAGGAGAGGTCCAGGTGAGGATATTCCCTCAAAGGCCCAGTCCTCTGTTCTTAACGCTACCTCGCTATCGCGGGAAATAGCGAATAGTATGAAGAAGGAGGATATATATATATATATATATATATATATATATATATATATATATATATATATATATATATATATATATATATATATATATATATATATATATATATATATATATATATATATATAAGATAAGAGTGAGTACTCAAATTGCAGAGGTGTAAGTTTGTTGAGAATTCCTGGGAAATTATATGGGAGGGTATTGATTGAGAGGGTGAAGGCATGTACGGAGCATCAGATTGGGGAAGAGCAGTGAGGTTTCAGAAGTGGTAGAGGATGTATGGATCAGGTGTTTGCTTTGAAGAATGTATGAGAAATACTTAGAAAAGCAAATGGATTTGTATGTAGCATTTAAGGATCTGGGGAAGGCATATGATAAGAGTTGACAGAGATGCTCTGTGGAAGGTATCAAGAATATATGATGTGGGAGGTAAGTTGTTAGAAGCAATGAAAAGTTTTTATCGAGGATTTAAGGCATGTGTACGTGTAGGAAGAGAAGAAAGGGATTGGTTCTCAATGAATATTGGTATGCGGCAGGGTGTGTGATGTCTCCATGGTTGTTTAATTTGTTCATGGATGGGGTTGTTAGGGAGGTGAATGCAAGAGATTTCGGAAGAGGGGCAAGTATGCAGTCTGTTGTGGATGAGAGAGCTTGGGAAGTGAGTCAGTTGTTGTTCGCTGATGATACAGCGTTGGTGGCTAATTCGGGTGAGAAACTGCAGAAGCTGGTGACTGAGTTTGGTGAAGTGTGTGAAAGAAGAAAGTTGAAAACCTCTGAAAACCTCTGAAAACCTCTACAAATCTTCACTCTCGCCTCCACAAGATAATGATCAGACATTCCTCCAGTTGCACCTCTTAGCACATTAACAACCGAAAGCCTCTCTTTCGCGCGCCTATCAATTAACACGTAATCCAATAACGCTCTTTGGCCATCTCTCCTACTTACATACGTATACTTATGTATATCTCTCTTTTTAAGTCAGGTATTCCCAATCACCAGTTCTTTTTCAGCACGTAAATCTACAGGCTCTTCACCATTTCCATTTACAACACTGAACACCCCATGTACACCAATTATTCCCTATGTGGCCACATTACTCACTTTTGCATTCAAATTACCCATCACTATAACCCGGTCTTGTGCATCAAAACCACTAACACACTCACTCAGCTGCTCCCAAAACACTTGCCTCTCATGATCTTTCTTCTCATGCCCAGGTGCATATGCACCAATAATCACCCATCTCTTTCCATCCACTTTCAGTTTTACCCATATCAATCTAGAGTTTACTTTCTTACACTGTATCACATATTCCCACCACTCCTGTTTCAGTAGTAGTGCTACTCCTTCCCTTGCCCTCGTCCTCTCACTAACCCCTGACTTTACTCCCAAGACATTCCCAAACCACTCTTCTCCTTTACCCTTGAGCTTCGTTTCACTTAGAGCCAAAACACCTAGATTCCTTTCCTCTAACATACTACCTATCTCTCCTTTTTTCTCATCTTGGTTACATCCACACACATTTAGACATTCCAATCTGAGCCTTCGAGGAGGATGAGCACTCCCCGCGTGACTCCTTCTTCTGTTTCCCCTTTAAGAAAGTTAAGATAAAAGGAGGGGAGGGTTTCTAGCCCCCCGCTCCCGTCCCCTTTAGTCGCCTTCTACGACACGCGAAGAATGCGTGGGAAGTATTCTTTCTCCCGTCCCCAGGGATATATATACATATATATATATATATATATATATATATATATATATATATATATATATATATATATATATAGATATATATATATATATATATATATATATATATATATATATATATATATATATATATATATATATAGCCTCTGCAGTGGTACCAGGAATGCTCCTCGTTATCTTAAGCCTATTCAGTGGTACAAGAACTGTTTCCCCTCATCTTCAGCTTCACCACTGGTACCAAAAATGTTCCTCCTCATCCTCAGCCTCGTCAGTGGTACCAAAACTGTTCCTTGTAATCGTTAGCCTTGTCAGTACCGTACCTCCTCGGATTCGTAGCATTTCCAATTGTACCAAGACTTTCTGTTCACCTTCAGCCTTGTCCGTAGTTCCAGGAATATTCCTCTTTCTCCTCAGCCTTGTCCGTGGTTCCAGGAATATTCCTCTTTCTCCTCAGCCTTGTCCGTGGTTCCAAAAACTGTTCTTTCATATCCTTAGCAACTCCAGTGGTACGGGACTGTTCTGGTACCACGGCTGTTCTGCCTCATCCTTTGCTTCTCTAGTGGTACCAGAACTGTTTATCCTCATCCTTAGCCTCTCCAGTGGTACCAGGTCTGTTATTCCTCATCCTCCGCCTCTCAAGTGGTATGAGGATTGTTCCACCTCATCGTCAGTCTCTCCAGTGATACAAGGAGGTGTTCTTCCTCATCCTTAGCTTCATCAGTGGCATCAAGACGGTTCTTACTCATCCATAGCCTTTCTAGAGGTATCTGAACCGTCCATAGCCTTACCAGTGGTACCAGAACTGTTCTTTTCCCATCTTTAGCATCTGCAGGTGTATCAGGACTGTTCTTTGTCATCCTTAGCCTCTCCAGTGGTACTAGGACCGTTCTTCTCTATCCTTAACATTTGCAGTGGTACAAAAGACTGTTCTTCTTCATCTTCTCCAGTTGTACCAGGATTGATCTTCCTCATCCATAGCCTCTCTCGTGGTGCCAGGACTGTTGCTCCTCATCCTTAGCCTTTCCAGTGGTACAAAGACTCGTCTGCCTCATTGTTAGCCTCTCCGGTGGTAGTAGGACTATTGGTCTTCATCCTTAACCTCTTCAGTGGTACCAGAGCTGTTCGTCCTAATCCTTACCCACTCCAATTGTACTACGACACTTCTTCCTTATCATTAGCCTCTCTCGTGATACAAAGGACTGTTCATCCTCATCCTTTGCTTCTCCAATATTACCAGGACTGTTCTCTCTCAACCATACCCTCTTCAGTGTACAAAGGACTGCTTTTCCTCATCAGTAACCTCTCCAATGATAATAGGACTGTTCTTCCTCATCCTTAGCCTCTCCAGCAGTACCAGGAGTACTCTTCCTCATCCTTAGCCTCTCCAGCAGTACCAGTACTCCTCCTCATCCTTAGCCTCTCCAGCAGTACCAGGAGTATTCCTCCTCATCCTTAGCCTCTCCAGTAGTACCAGGAGTACTCCTCCTCATCCTTAGTCTCTCCAGTAGTACCAGGAGTACTCCTCATCCTTAGCCTCTCCAGTAGTACCAGGAGTATTCCTCCTCATCCTTAGCTCTCCAGCAGTACCAGGAGTACTCCTCCTCATCCTTAGTCTCTCCAGTAGTACCAGTACTCCTCCTCATCCTTAGCCTCTCCAGTAGTACCAGGAGTATTCCTCCTCATCCTTAGCTCTCCAGCAGTACCAGGAGTACTCCTCCTCATCCTTAGCCTCTCCAGTAGTACCAGGAGTACTCCTCCTCATCCTTAGCCTCTCCAGTAGTACCAGGAGTACTCCTCCTCATCCTTAGCCTCTCCAGTAGTACCAGGAGTACTCTTCCTCATCCTTAGCCTCTCCAGTAGTACCAAGAGTATTCCTTCTCATCCTTAGCCTCTCCAGTGATACTAGGACTGTTTTCCCTTATCTTTAGCCTCTCCAGTGGTACCAGGAGAGTTCTTCCTCATTCTTAGCCTCTGCAGTGGTACAGAGGCCTGTTCTATCTCATGCTTACCATCTCCAATGATACCAGGCCTGTTCTTTCTCATCCCTAACCCGACCAGTGGTACCACAACTTTTTTCCTCATCCTTAGCCTCTCTACTGGTACAAAGCACTGTTCCTCCTCATCCCTAGCCTCTCTAGTAGTACCAGGACAGTTCTTCCTCATCCTTTGCCTCTCTAGTGGCAGCAGGATAGTTCGTCCTCATCCTTTGCCTCTCTAGTAGTACCAGGACAGTTCTTCCTCATCCTTTGCCTCTCTAGTGGTAGCAGGACAGTTCGTCCTCATCCCTAGCCTCTCTAGTGGTACCAAGACTTTTCTTCCTCATCCCTAGCCTCTCTAGTGGTACCAGGACTGTTCTTCCTCATCCCTAGCCTCTCTAGTGGTACCGGGACTGTTCTTCATCATCATTATCCTCTTCAGTGGTACCAGGACTGTTCTTCCTTATCCTTAGCCTCTCCAGTGGTAAAACGACCTGTACAACCTCAGCCTAGTCTTTCTGGTGGTAAAAAAAGTATTCTTCCTATCCTTAGCCGCTCCAGTGGTAATAAGAGTGTTCTTCCTCATCCTTAGCATATCAATGGTACCAGAACTATTCTTCCTCATCCTTAGCCTCAAGTGATATCAGGTCTATTCTTCCTCATCCTTAACCTCTCAAGTGGTACCAGGACTGTTCTTCCTCATCATTAACCTCTTCAGTGGTACCAAGACTGTTCTTCTTTAGTCTTAACCTCTTCAGATTTACTAAGACTGCTTTCTCAGTGACATTTCTCACTCATATTAGCCTCTTCAGTGCTACTAGGATTCTCCTTCCTCATCGATTAGCCTCTCCAGTGGTACCAGGGCCGTTCTTCCTCATCCTTTTCCTCTCTAAAGGTAACAGGACTGTTCTTCATCGTTCTTACCCTCTCCAGTAACACAGGGCTGTTCTTCCTCATCATCTGCCTCTCCATTGGTGCAAAGGACTGTTCTTTCTCATCCTTGACCTCTCCAGTCATACCAGGACTGTTCTTCCTCGTTCCCGCCAATGCCACAGTAGGAAGATGAAATACATCCTCTTCCCCTGCGACACGATGACGCTCCTGAGTTTCCGATAGATGGCTCGCACGAGCAGCTCACTCTTGCGGGTATCTCTTCGTATTGACTGCAGAGCCCTCTGGCTGTCGGTGACTATTGCGGTGTCATCCATAGACTGGAGCTCTCCGCCCCGACAAGGGCAAGGGCGGCGCCGATGGCCACTAGCTCGCTCTGGGTCGATGAGACTCCATCGGAGACCCTGAAAGCCTCCCGACGGAAACTCGAGGCGGCAGCTCTGCTCTCTCTCTAATGGCAATACCGCAGCCCGCCAGTCAGTCCTCCCGGACGGATCCGTCGGTGTAGATCATCGTAGACTCTATGGGGAGATGGAAGTTCCTCTCGGCGAACTCCTGCCGCAAATGGTGTATTAATCTTCCTGGTGTTGTTCTTCGTGGGGAGGGTCACGACCGGATCGGGGACCTCCCACGGTGGGGATGTCGGGAGTCCTTCCCCCTGGCGAGGAACTGCTTGCATTCCACTCCTTTGAAGAAAGTTTGCGCGGCGACAAGCCATCTGTTAGACTCCTCCCTGGTCTTAGGCTTGGTGAAGATATTGCAGAACAGGTTGTCTTCTCGGAGACTGAGGCTGAAGATGATCTGCCCTTCCGCTACCTCCCAGATCCTTACCACGGCCTCCGGCCTCCGCCCTTGCATTTTGACGACAGGAAGAGGTGATGCAGCGAAGCATGATCCCTTGAGCACCCGCGCCTTTGTCTTCTTGACGTCGACTCTGTTGCTCGCGTGATAATCTATGACAGAATTCACAAGCGTAATGTAGAGCTGCCTGTGGGAAGTTACGGAGCAGCCGATGCTTCCAGCGGCCACTCTGCGCAGCAGGTTAAAGCGGACATTGCAGGACTGATGAAGGGTTTGGGTCTGGTACTTGCAAAGGCCGATAGCGACACCAAGGTACAGCAGGCAACACTGGCGAGGCTAATGCCCTGTATGCGAAACACAAGGCTTCTCTAGGGTCTGCCGACGAGAGCCTTGGTCTTGCTCAGTGAGATTTCTAGGCCACTGGAGTTATACACTCGGGTGACTTTGTTGAGGGCACACTGCTGGTCTCTCTGAGATTTCTGGACTGTAGAACAATATCATCAGCGTATCTCGTCTTGACGATGACGTCTATCTTGGTGCGCGCTATCACATCCATAAGGACGCTGAAAAGGGTGGGCGACAGGTGGAGTGCGCGCTATCACATCCATAAGGACGTTGAAAAGGGTGGGCGACAGGACTCCACCCTGAAGGGTGCCATGCTCCATCACCTTCTAATCGGAGTACACCTCATCCAGGTACACAGATGCATACCTGTTAGTTATATAATCTTTGATGATCAAGAGCATCTTGCCGCTTATGATGTTGTTGAGTTCTGCAAGGAGGACGATCGGGTTCTTCCTCTCAAAGACCCTCTTGGGATCGATGAAGTCCGTGTACTTTGCTTGGACATTGCTCTTGACCCGATGAATGCAGTTGTGGGTACTCCTCCCAGGCAGGAAGCCGTAGAGGCACTTGCTGAGTCGATGATTCATTAGATGATGGAGCCATACAGCTCTTTGGTGGCTGGCCACTAGAAAGCAGACCTAATGCCGGTTTAGAACTGATGGGACACATCGCTGACCCGCCACAAGCTACCGAGTTCGCCATTTCTGGACAGCAGGAAAGCTATCCTGGGTTACGAAGATCAGAGAAAATCAGATGAGCCCAACCTGAACTCAGCTCCACATCCGGACAATAATGGTCTCGCTTGGTCCCTCTCAGTGTATTTAGTGATGGAATTTCTATAATCCTACCACGTTTAATATTTTTCTTCTGTTTTTTTCCTCAACTGTAAGTTTTTCTATATATCTATTTCCATATTTTGTATCTAGATTGTATCTAGATTGTATCTAGATAGTGCTTTAAGAGTGTTTTTATTTCATATGCGCTTTACATATCATATCCAAATTTTGTAACGCAATTTTTTCTCTTTTTGTACATTCCTGATGATGCCTCTGTGATGGCGAAAGCTTGAATGAAATAAATGGATAAGAATGGACAACTGGTGTTTGAGCATCCACCTAATGGTAAAATAATACTGAAAAAATTAGGGAACATAAGAAAGATGATTAATAATTCAAATATGCTGTCGTATTCAATTCTAAGAGCATTAGAGAAAACCTGCTCCCAACTTGCACTTTATATATATATATATATATATATATATATATATATATATATATATATATATATATATATATATATATATATATCGCACTTTTGTAAGAGTTCATACAATTTCATTTAACATGTATTTTTTCCATACATGTGGCACGACATGTTTCGTGGAGACAATCCACCTCATCAAGTGCCAGTACATAACAAAGTTATTTAAATCCCAACATCACAACGGAGTACCGTCGCCTAGCATCAACCAGTACAGACCAACCACTGTCTAACATGACCGGCCATAACCGTTAAAAGGGAGAGTGATTAAGGTGGGGGTCATGTGGCGGGGGTTGACCTGGGTAGCTGGGTGTGTCTTGAACAACTTTTTTTTGTTTTGTTTTCGTGTATTGTCAATTTTCCCCATGTGGATCCGACCCCCGATTGGTCCTGTCTGATTAATAGTCAGTAACGCTAACCACTACACCATGGAAGCCCGTGTGTGTGTGTGTGTGTGTGTGTGTGTGTGTGTGTGTGTGTGTGTGTGTGTGTGCGCGCGCGCGCGCGCACCGTCATGAATATCCATGTGGGACTGCATTATTCACGTGGAATAAACACAGGTAATGGCTCGGACAATACCCCCCCCATCTCCAGTGGAATAAAATAATTCATAAAAAAAAGTGTATCTCAGGTCGCATCGATTCCACTGGACATTACTGGTTGTTGGTCTCTGGGGTACTGTGCGATGGATGAAGAAGGGAGGAGCCTCACACCAGAGGTCTTGCCGGACGTTCCTTTGCGAATTTCTTGAGTATGACGAATGTTACCTGTTTTCCTTTATGCTCTCCTCTCTCTCTTCTCTCTTCTCCTCTCTCTTCTCTCTCTCGTTGTGTGTGTGTGTGTGTGTGTGTGTGTGTGCACCGTCATGAATATCCATGTGGGACTGCATTATTCACGTGGAATAAACACAGGTAATGGCTCGGACAATACCCCCACATCTCCAGTGGAATAAAATAATTCATAAAACAAAGTGTATCTCAGGTCGCATCGATTCCACTGGACATTACTGGTTGTTGGTCTCTGGGGTACTGTGCGATGGATGAAGAAGGGAGGAGCCTCACACCAGAGGTCTTGCCGGACGTTCCTTTGCGAATTTCTTGGGTATGACGAATGTTACCTGTTTTCCTTTATGCTCTCTCTCTCTCTCTCTCTCTCTCTCTCTCTCTCTCTCTCTCTCTCTCTCTCTCTCTCTCTCTCTCTCTCTCTCTCTCTCTCTCTCTACACACACACACACACACACTATATATATATATATATATATATATATATATATATATATATATATATATATATATATATATATATATATATATATATATATATATATATATCCCTGGGGATAGGGGAGAAAGAATACTTCCCACGTATTCCCTGCGTGTCGTAGAAGGCGACTAAAAGGGAAGGGAGCGGGGGGCTGGAAATCCTCCCCTCTCGTTTTTTTTTTTTTTATTTTTTTTTTCCAAAAGAAGGAACAGAGAAGGGGGCCAGGTGAGGATATTCCCTCAAAGGCCCAGTCCTCTGTTCTTAGCGCTACCTCGCTAATGCGGGAAATGGCGAATAGTATGAAAAAAAAAAAAAATATACATATATATATATATATGTGTGTGTGTGTGTGTGTGTGTGTGTGTGTGTGTGTGTGTGTGTGTGTGTGTGGATATTTTCGGTAGGGAAGTACTACAAGAACTACACATGCCATCATCTTTCGCTTTCCCAAGTGTATAATGTAGGCCTTCCTCCTCACTGTAACTCGCCATCATGTCCACTACGGTGGGGTAGAGACACCACCAACTATGTCTTCCCTACACTATCTCAATCGATGGCCTTTCACGTAACCCACTTTCACTTGGAACCACTCACCCTCCTCTCTCCCTACTCGCATACCCGCCTTATGTTCTTCATAAAAACTTTTCTACCTCCTTCCAGCAGCTTTCCTTCCACAACACATATTCGCGACACCTTCCACAGAGCATCTCTATCAACCCTACCATATGCTTTCTCCAGATCCATAAAATGCCACTTACAAACCTCTCTGCTTCTGGCATTATTTTTCATACATAGTCATCAGAGCAAACACCTGATCCACACATCCTCTACCACTCTTGAAGCCACATTGCTCCTCCCCAGTCTTGCCACCCATCCTCTCAATCACCACACTCCCATACAACGTAACCAGGTCCACTCAACAAACACACCTCTGTAATTTGAACATTCAATTCAGTCCCGTTTGTCTTGATACAATGGCACAATAAATGTGTTCTGTACATGTTCTGTTCTGTACGTGTTCTGTCCACAGACATACATTACCCGCCGACAGCAGGGATTCGAACCGCCGCCAGCAATGGTGAGGTTGGGGTCTCGCTTAACATTTCCCATCAACAACACACATTACCCAGGGACACAAGTCAATCAGGGAAAATGCGAAGCTAAAGAAAATGGGACACACCGAAAGAAGACCACAGTGCGATTGCTATCTAGCAGAAGATACGTCGCAGGAATACCTGTGTGAGAGAGACCATGGGAATCGACTTCGTGCCAAATCTGTCATCTGCCAGAGTCCCACATCAGACTTTGCCAAGGGGTCAGACTGTCTGATGGCAAATGTTAAAAAAAAACAACACTAGAATACTCCTCTGAAATCTTGGTCACTCGTAGAGACACAGTGGATCAAATTCAGAGGGTAAGGGAGCTTAAGGGAGGGTGGACATGGTCGATGTGTTGTCCACCACGGAGGAGAGAAAAGTCAGGGGTGATCTGAGGTTCTGACGACGTCGACAGCGATTCGTGAGATGCAGTGAGGGAGGGAGGAGCTGCTACCAGCCCAGGGTATACTGAGAACGAGGAGGCCACGTCAGGCAGGATGGTAGCAGACCACCGCTCCTGTGGCAGGGACTGAGGGACGAGATGGAACAGGTTCAGGGACGAGATGGAACAGGTTCAGGGACGAGATGGAATAGGTTCGTTCAGGGGCGAGATGGAATAGGTTCAGGGACGAGATGGAATAGGTTCAGGGACGAGATGGAATAGGTTCGTTCAGGGGCGATATGGAATGCTTTCTGGGGCGAGATGGAACAGGTTCAGGGACGAGATGGAACAGGTTCAGGGACGAAATGGAATAGGTTCGTTCAGGGGCGAGATGGAATGCTTTCTGGGGCGAGATGGAACAGGTTCAGGGGCGAGATGGAACGCTTTCTGGGGCGAGATGGAACAGGTTCCGGGGCGAGATGGAACGCTTTCTGGGGCGAGATGGAACAGGTTCCGGGGCGAGATGGAACAGGTTCAGGGGCGAGATGGAATAGGTTCGTTCAGGGGCGAGATGGTAAATCTTGACAACATACACAAAAGGTCTAATGCAAATACGGAAAACACAAACACACACACACAGACACACATACACACACACACACACACACACACACACACACACACACACACACACACACACACACACACTTATACATACACACCAAAGTACAACACACACACACACACACACACACACACACACTCATACATACACACCAAAGTACAACACACACACACACACACACACACACACACTAAAGCACAACACACTTACACACCAAACACACACACACACACACAGGTCAAGGCACACACCACTCCCTGCCCCGCGCGCCAAACGCCCATAAAGTACCATGGCTTTGTTTCTCGTCATGTGCAGTAAATTACTCCCTCCTGTAAGACCATTTAAAAGCATCATTTTTCTTATTACTGTCATTACTTTCCCGCGACATTTAAATCACGAGTTGGGTCAATCCTCAGCACATAACTTACATTTTCTTAAGTGTTCAGCTTCATGGCTCCTGCTTGTGTTTCTGGCTCAATCTATGTTAACTAGAAGAGTCACTGTGCAGGTGTTTACTGTATAGTGAAGCTACTACAGTATAGTGAAGCTACTACAGTATACTGAAGCTACTACTGTATAGTGAAGCTACTACTGTATAGTGAAGCTACTACTGTATAGTGAAGCTACTACAGTATAATGAAGCTACTACAGTATACTGAAGCTACTACAGTATAGTGAAGCTACTACAGTATAGTGAAGCTACTACAGTATAATGAAGCTACTACAGTATAGTGAAGCTACCACAGTATAGTGAAGCTACTACAGTATAGTGAAGCTACTACAGTATACTGAAGCTACTACTGTACAGTGAAGTTACTACAGTATAGTGAAGCTACTACAGTATAGTGAAGCTACTACTGTATAATGAAGCTACTACTGTATAATGAAGCTACTACAGTATAGTGAAGCTACCACAGTATAGTGAAGCTACTACAGTATAGTGAAGCTACTACTGTATAATGAAGCTACTACAGTATAGTGAAGCTACCACAGTATAGTGAAGCTACTACAGTATAGTGAAGCTACTACAGTATACTGAAGCAACTACTGTACAGTGAAGTTACTACAGTATACTGAAGCTACTACAGTATAGTGAAGCTACTACAGTATAGTGAAGCTACTACAGTATAGTGAAGCTACTACTGTATAATGAAGCTACTACAGTATAGTGAAGCTACCACAGTATAGTGAAGCTACTACAGTATAGTGAAGCTACCACAGTATAGTGAAGCTAATACTGTATAGTGAAGCTACTACAGTATAGTGAAGCTACTACAGTATAGTGAAGCTACTACAGTATAGTGAAGCTACCACAGTATAGTGAAGCTACTACTGTATAGTGAAGCTACTACAGTATAGTGAAGCTACTACTGTATAATGAAGCTACTACAGTATAGTGAAGCTACTACAGTATAGTGAAGCTACTACAGTATAGTGAAACTACTGTAGTATATTAAAACCACTAAAGTATAGTGAAACTACAATAGCATAAGTATCAAGGAACTACTCTAGTATCGTGAAACTACTATAGAAATAGTATAATGAAACAACCGTAGAGATAGTATAGCAAAACTAGTATACAGCTGGTATAGCGACTCTACAACAGAGCTGATATAGTAAAACTACCATAGAGCTAGTATAGCAAAACTACTATAGGACTAGTATAGTGACACTATTATAGAGCGAGTATAGTGCTATAGAGCGAGTATAGGGACACTACTATAAGAGAGTATAGTGACACTAACATAGAACTGGTATAGTGATACTACTACAAGCGAGTACAGTGACACTACTATAAGGGAATATAGTGACACTACCATAAGCGAGTATAGTGACACTACTATAGAGCTGGTATAGTGACACTACTATAGAGCTGGTATACTGATACTACTATAGAGCGAGTATAGTGACACTACTATAGAGCTGGTTTACTGATAATACTATAGAGCTGGTATAGTGACACTACTATAGAGCTGGTATAGTGACACTACTATAGAGCTGGTATACTGATACTACTATAGAGCGAGTATAGTGACACTACTATAGAGCTGGTATAGTGACACTACTATAGAGCTGGTATACTGATACTACTATAGAGCGAGTATAGTGACACTACTATAGAGCTGGTTTACTGATAATACTATAGAGCTGGTATAGTGACACTACTATAGAGCTGGTATAGTGACACTACTATAGAGCTGGTATACTGATACTACTATAGAGCTGGTATACTGATACTACTATAGAGCGAGTATAGTGACACTACTATAGAGCTGGTATACTGATACTACTATAGAGCGAGTATAGTGACACTACTATAGAGCTGGTATAGTGACACTACTATAGAGCTGGTATAGTGACACTACTATAGAGCTGGTTTACTGATAATACTATAGAGCTGGTATAGTGACACTACTATAGAGCTGGTTTACTGATAATACTATAGAGCTGGTATACTGATACTACTATAGAGCTGGTTTACTGATAATACTATAGAGCTGGTTTACTGATAATACTATAGAGCTGGTATACTGATACTACTATAGAGCTGGTATAGTGACACTACTATAGAGCTGGTTTACTGATAATACTATAGAGCTGGTATAGTGACACTACTATAGAGCTGGTTTACTGATAATACTATAGAGCTGGTTTACTGATAATACTATAGAGCTGGTTTACTGATAATACTATAGAGCTGGTTTACTGATAATACTATAGAGCTGGTATAGTGACACTACTATAGAGCTGGTTTACTGATAATACTATAGAGCTGGTTTACTGATAATACTATAGAGCTGGTATAGTGACACTACTATAGAGCTGGTATACTGATACTACTATAGAGCGAGTATAGTGACACTACTATAGAGCTGGTTTACTGATAATACTATAGAGCTGGTATAGTGACACTACTATAGAGCTGGTATAGTGACACTACTATAGAGCTGGTTTACTGATAATACTATAGAGCTGGTTTACTGATAATACTATAGAGCTGGTATACTGATACTACTATAGAGCTGGTATAGTGACACTACTATAGAGCTGGTTTACTGATAATACTATAGAGCTGGTATACTGATACTACTATAGAGCTGGTTTACTGATAATACTATAGAGCTGGTATAGTGACACTACTATAGAGCTGGTTTACTGATAATACTATAGAGCTGGTATAGTGACACTACTATAGAGCTGGTTTACTGATAATACTATAGAGCTGGTATAGTGACACTACTATAGAGCTGGTATAGTGACACTACTATAGAGCTGGTATAGTGACACTACTATAGAGCTGGTTTACTGATAATACTATAGAGCTGGTATAGTGACACTACTATAGAGCTGGTTTACTGATAATACTATAGAGCTGGTATAGTGACACTACTATAGAGCTGGTATAGTGACACTACTATAGAGCTGGTTTACTGATAATACTATAGAGCTGGTTTACTGATAATACTATAGAGCTGGTATAGTGACACTACTATAGAGCTGGTATAGTGACACTACTATAGAGCTGGTATAGTGACACTACTATAGAGCTGGTATACTGATACTACTATAGAGCTGGTTTACTGATAATACTATAGAGCTGGTTTACTGATAATACTATAGAGCTGGTATAGTGACACTACTATAGAGCTGGTATAGTGACACTACTATAGAGCTGGTATAGTGACACTACTATAGAGCTGGTATAGTGACACTACTATAGAGCTGGTTTACTGATAATACTATAGAGCTGGTATAGTGACACTACTATAGAGCTGGTTTACTGATAATACTATAGAGCTGGTTTACTGATAATACTATAGAGCTGGTATACTGATACTACTATAGAGCGAGTATAGTGACACTACTATAGAGCTGGTTTACTGATAATACTATAGAGCTGGTTTACTGATAATACTATAGAGCTGGTATACTGATACTACTATAGAGCGAGTATAGTGACACTACTATAGAGCTGGTATAGTGACACTACTATAGAGCTGGTTTACTGATAATACTATAGAGCTGGTTTACTGATAATACTATAGAGCTGGTATACTGATACTACTATAGAGCTGGTATACTGATACTACTATAGAGCGAGTATAGTGACACTACTATAGAGCTGGTTTACTGATAATACTATAGAGCTGGTATAGTGACACTACTATAGAGCTGGTATACTGATACTACTATAGAGCTGGTATACTGATACTACTATAGAGCTGGTATAGTGACACTACTATAGAGCTGGTATAGTGACACTACTATAGAGCTGGTATACTGATACTACTATAGAGCGAGTATAGTGACACTACTATAGAGCTGGTTTACTGATAATACTATAGAGCTGGTATAGTGACACTACTATAGAGCTGGTTTACTGATAATACTATAGAGCTGGTATAGTGACACTACTATAGAGCTGGTATAGTGACACTACTATAGAGCTGGTATAGTGACACTACTATAGAGCTGGTTTACTGATAATACTATAGAGCTGGTATACTGATACTACTATAGAGCGAGTATAGTGACACTACTATAGAGCTGGTATAGTGACACTACTATAGAGCTGGTATACTGATACTACTATAGAGCGAGTATAGTGACACTACTATAGAGCTGGTATAGTGACACTACTATAGAGCTGGTATACTGATACTACTATAGAGCGAGTATAGTGACACTACTATAGAGCTGGTTTACTGATAATACTATAGAGCTGGTATAGTGACACTACTATAGAGCTGGTTTACTGATAATACTATAGAGCTGGTTTACTGATAATACTATAGAGCTGGTATACTGATACTACTATAGAGCGAGTATAGTGACACTACTATAGAGCTGGTATACTGATACTACTATAGAGCGAGTATAGTGACACTACTATAGAGCTGGTATAGTGACACTACTATAGAGCTGGTTTACTGATAATACTATAGAGCTGGTATAGTGACACTACTATAGAGCTGGTTATACTGATACTACTATAGAGCGAGTATAGTGACACTACTATAGAGCTGGTATAGTGACACTACTATAGAGCTGGTTTACTGATAATACTATAGAGCTGGTATAGTGACACTACTATAGAGCTGGTATACTGATACTACTATAGAGCGAGTATAGTGACACTACTATAGAGCTGGTATAGTGACACTACTATAGAGCTGGTATAGTGACACTACTATAGAGCTGGTTTACTGATAATACTATAGAGCTGGTATACTGATACTACTATAGAGCTGGTATACTGATACTACTATAGAGCTGGTTTACTGATAATACTATAGAGCTGGTTTACTGATAATACTATAGAGCTGGTTTACTGATAATACTATAGAGCTGGTATAGTGACACTACTATAGAGCTGGTATACTGATACTACTATAGAGCGAGTATAGTGACACTACTATAGAGCTGGTATAGTGACACTACTATAGAGCTGGTATAGTGACACTACTATAGAGCTGGTATAGTGACACTACTATAGAGCTGGTATAGTGACACTACTATAGAGCTGGTTTACTGATAATACTATAGAGCTGGTATAGTGACACTACTATAGAGCTGGTTTACTGATAATACTATAGAGCTGGTATAGTGACACTACTATAGAGCTGGTTTACTGATAATACTATAGAGCTGGTATACTGATACTACTATAGAGCGAGTATAGTGACACTACTATAGAGCTGGTATAGTGACACTACTATAGAGCTGGTATAGTGACACTACTATAGAGCTGGTATAGTGACACTACTATAGAGCTGGTATAGTGACACTACTATAGAGCTGGTATAGTGACACTACTATAGAGCTGGTATAGTGACACTACTATAGAGCTGGTTTACTGATAATACTATAGAGCTGGTATAGTGACACTACTATAGAGCTGGTATAGTGACACTACTATAGAGCTGGTATAGTGACACTACTATAGAGCTGGTATAGTGACACTACTATAGAGCTGGTATAGTGACACTACTATAGAGCTGGTATAGTGACACTACTATAGAGCTGGTATAGTGACACTACTATAGAGCGAGTATAGTGACACTACTATAGAGCTGGTATAGTGACACTACTATAGAGCTGGTTTACTGATAATACTATAGAGCTGGTATAGTGACACTACTATAGAGCTGGTATACTGATACTACTATAGAGCGAGTATAGTGACACTACTATAGAGCTGGTATAGTGACACTACTATAGAGCTGGTATAGTGACACTACTATAGAGCTGGTTTACTGATAATACTATAGAGCTGGTTTACTGATAATACTATAGAGCTGGTATAGTGACACTACTATAGAGCTGGTATACTGATACTACTATAGAGCGAGTATAGTGACACTACTATAGAGCTGGTATAGTGACACTACTATAGAGCTGGTTTACTGATAATACTATAGAGCTGGTATAGTGACACTACTATAGAGCTGGTTTACTGATAATACTATAGAGCTGGTTTACTGATAATACTATAGAGCTGGTATAGTGACACTACTATAGAGCTGGTTTACTGATAATACTATAGAGCTGGTATAGTGACACTACTATAGAGCTGGTTTACTGATAATACTATAGAGCTGGTATAGTGACACTACTATAGAGCTGGTATAGTGACACTACTATAGAGCTGGTATAGTGACACTACTATAGAGCTGGTATACTGATACTACTATAGAGCGAGTATAGTGACACTACTATAGAGCTGGTATACTGATACTACTATAGAGCGAGTATAGTGACACTACTATAGAGCTGGTATAGTGACACTACTATAGAGCTGGTATAGTGACACTACTATAGAGCTGGTATAGTGACACTACTATAGAGCTGGTTTACTGATAATACTATAGAGCTGGTTTACTGATAATACTATAGAGCTGGTATAGTGACACTACTATAGAGCTGGTATAGTGACACTACTATAGAGCTGGTATAGTGACACTACTATAGAGCTGGTTTACTGATAATACTATAGAGCTGGTATACTGATACTACTATAGAGCTGGTATACTGATACTACTATAGAGCTGGTATACTGATACTACTATAGAGCGAGTATAGTGACACTACTATAGAGCTGGTTTACTGATAATACTATAGAGCTGGTATAGTGACACTACTATAGAGCTGGTATAGTGACACTACTATAGAGCTGGTATAGTGACACTACTATAGAGCTGGTTTACTGATAATACTATAGAGCTGGTATAGTGACACTACTATAGAGCTGGTATAGTGACACTACTATAGAGCTGGTTTACTGATAATACTATAGAGCTGGTTTACTGATAATACTATAGAGCTGGTATAGTGACACTACTATAGAGCTGGTATACTGATACTACTATAGAGCGAGTATAGTGACACTACTATAGAGCTGGTTATAGTGACACTACTATAGAGCTGGTATACTGATACTACTATAGAGCTGGTTTACTGATAATACTATAGAGCTGGTATAGTGACACTACTATAGAGCTGGTATAGTGACACTACTATAGAGCTGGTTTACTGATAATACTATAGAGCTGGTATAGTGACACTACTATAGAGCTGGTATAGTGACACTACTATAGAGCTGGTATAGTGACACTACTATAGAGCTGGTATAGTGACACTACTATAGAGCTGGTTTACTGATAATACTATAGAGCTGGTATAGTGACACTACTATAGAGCTGGTATAGTGACACTACTATAGAGCTGGTTTACTGATAATACTATAGAGCTGGTTTACTGATAATACTATAGAGCTGACCTTACATTGTGTGGTGTGTGGTGGAGGTGCAGCTGACCTTACATTGTGTGGTGGAGGTGCAGCTGACCCTAAATTGTGTGGTGTGTGGTGGGGGTGCAGCTGGCCATCCTAGTGTGGTGTGTGGTGGAGGTGCAGCTGACCTTACATTGCGTGGTGTGTGGTGGAGGTGCAGCTGACCCTACATTGTGTGGTGTGTGGTGGAGGCGCTGATCCAATGGTTGCGGCCGCTTCCCACGTCGCTCCAACACGCATCCGCACCACACCTTGTGCTCATATACATCAGGCCTCTCCCACACCTACCACATCTCTCCCTCAATAGTCAGTACCACTGGTCATTCGCCAGACATTCCTACTCAAATGCCGGGAACTCTCGCTGACCATGATCTCTTCTTGTCACTGTCAATGCTCGGAGTTCGTCTTCAAGTTCCTAGTCAGCGTGTCAAGTTTTGCCAGCGCTCATCAGTCAGCCTTGTAGTCGCAGGTCAAGGCTTACGTAAACAAGGTAGAGCAGTGTCGAGTTTGCACAGGTCGCGTGACAAGTGCCGAGACTAATGTTTACGTAGTCCAAGATTTCCCACAGGGGGACAAAGGGTTTGTTGTTGTGCTCAATTAACAGAAGTGTTTGGGTCAATCTGAAACAGTGGAGTCCAACTGGCAGTGTTAGCAGTAACAGTGGCCGAGCTGCTCGCTAGGCGTTGAGCTGCTCCTAGTCAAGCGCCGGGGCGTCCTAGCGAAGTACCATTACCTGTAGCCAAGTACAAGGACTGGTAACAAGGTGTTGAAGCTCAGTGATTAATCGATGGGTTCCGTGGTATAAAAGTACCTGAATGACCTCTCTTGGTCATCTGCCGTACAGGTTATTCCCGGAAGAGTCCTCGCTGTCAAGTGGCTGGGTCTTGCACTCAAGTCTTAAGCCTCGTGCTTAAGTGGCAAGGTCTGTCATCAAGTGTTTAAAACCCCTTACAGAAGAAAGTATGTATAAAATGCTCGAATCGAGCGTCATTCGTCGCAGTCAAGTGCCAGGGTTCGTGCCTCAGAATCTAGGCCTATAACCGTAGACAAGAGGCAAATCTCGCATTCAAAAGTTCGGCCTGAGTTGCTTCGGGAACACGTAACCAAGTGTCTGAATTCCAAGTTAAGTGCCACGTCGTCCAGTCAAGTACCAGATCTTAATTCAAGCTCCACACCGACTGGCCGAGTATCAACAGCTGGGAACCCATCCACAGTCATACCACGTAGTCAAGCGCCTCAGTTGGGAACCAAATTGCAGAGGACGGAGTCGGGGACTCTGAGACGCAGGAGCCAAGTGTAAAGCTTCGAAGTCAGGACCACAACCACGTAGTCAAGAGCAAGAGCTTGGAATCAGAGACGCATTCACAGTACCAAAACGGGAACGCCACCGTCACGCCACAGACAGGGAAGAAGCCTCTACGAGGATGAATGTCAGGGGCTGGACTCTCCTGCTGCTGCTGCTGCTACTGCTAGTGGTGCTTCTCCTGCACCAGAGTGAGTATTTCGTAAACTAACTACGTCTCAGTCAAAGAGTCTTGAGAGAGGAACTAGGGAGGCGTACCTGCGTCATTAAGTGTATCATCGGTGGAGAAAGGGGGGGGGGGTGCTCTCAAGTGTGTCCTGATCAGATGGTAAACAAAGAAGGAACCAGATTCTTTGATTATCATGTGTGTGGGAAGAGTACATGCGATGAGAAAGGAAGCTAAGGAGATGGTAGATACAAAAGGTTGTCAGCTTCATCTTGGTTATCAGATGGAGCTGGAGGTACCAGAGGTTTTGTAATCACCAGTTGTAGGAGGAGATGCCAGATGGGAAAGTGGAGTGATGTCAAGTGTATTTTAACTGCCAGGTTTGGAGAGAATGGCTGGGTGTGTCGAGAAGGAACTTCCTTGTCAAGTCCCATGTGTGTGAGCCAGATGGTTGAGGGAGGAACCAGGTGTTCCTTGAGTAGGGGAGGGAGTAGTCGTATGGTGTTGATAGCCTGCCACAGTGTGAGGAAGTCAGGTGATGTGGAAGGAGACGCATGTGAAGAAAGAAGCAAGTTGATGAATGCAGGAACTAGGAATGGAAAGAGGAACTTGGTATTACGGGAGGCGCCAGGTGTGTAGGATGGTGCCTGATGTGTCTTTGTCATCAAGCGTGCCCGTGGTAGGCAGATGATGTAGGAATCAGATGTGTCCTGATCAACTGGTAAAGTTGGAGACGGTCGGGTGTGGAGGGAGGTAGTTACAGGTTTGTAAAGAACAGGTGTGACGGGAGGAGTTCGTGAAAAGGTGAGTCCTGGTCACGAGATGAGAAAGAGGGAGGGACAGGTTTGAAAGGACGGAGCCAGGTATGCACCAATCACCTGGCGCAGCTGAGGCAGTCAGATGAAGCAGAAAAAAGACAGGTGTATCTAGAGCACTAGGGGAAGCAGCAGGAACCGGTTGTAGGAGGAACTCTGTCTGCCTTGGTGAGATAGTGCAAGGACCGAGACAAGAAGAACCAAGTGTAAGAGGAGGGGGACCATGTCAGCCTTGGTGATCTGGTGTGAAGATCGAGTGGTGAAATGTATCTGACGGTATTTAAAAGCATTTGCGATGATCTGTGCCTGGCGGTAGTGTAGGCTAATGCAATATAGATGATGAATATTGGATATCTGTCCCAGTGCTGGAAGACAGATGAGGATTTGCTGGAACTGAAGACGAAAAAAAAATAACGAAATATACTGCTAATGTATTATGCACGGAGGTTTTTGATACATGGAGTGTTTGGATAACAAAATATACTCGAAGCTTTTTCGTGAAGCAGTCAATGACTGGATGACAGCCATGACATCTGTAAATTTGATGGTGCTATAAATGCAGTACGTTCTTAAAGACGAAATTTTTCGGACGAGGTCAAATGGCACGTTGCTGACGGAGGTGAATACTTTTTATAGACGTGGGTGTTGGAGTTAAAGATAAATTTTGTACTAAAAATGTTTATAAGACACAACTTGAGACAGGCGAAGCGTTATCAAAGACAATGAAATATATCTGATAGTAGATGAAGATGAGTGTGTTGTTCGCCGTTACCCGGGTATTGTGATAGCGCCAAGGACAGAGCGGTCTCATTAGCCTAAAGCCATTCTCCTGCTGTTATGTACAATGCACTGAAACAAGAGAGATCTCTCATCCCACTATCCACAACCAAACCGCTTCATATGCCCATCAACAGCACGTTGCCCCCTGTATGCAACACCGTTCCAATTTGCTCTTTTCCATGCACGCTTCACACCCTACCATGAACAGGCCCTGAGATCTCAAAGCATCTCTCATTCCATCCTTCTAACTCCTCCTCTGTTTTCCCTTTCTCTTTGCCTCCACCACCTCCAACATGTATGCCCTCTCTGTCAACCTCTCTTCACTCATCCTCTCCATATGTCCAAACTATTTCAGCACAACTACTTCAGCTCTTTCGTACATACTCTTCTTGTTACCACATATCTCTCTCTCTCTCTCTCTCTCTCTCTCTCTCTCTCTCTCTCTCTCTCTCTCTCTCTCTCTCTCTCTCTCTCATCCTGTCATTTCTTACAATATCAACCCCCTTTACATCATGCATTGCCCTTAAGCATTTCATTTCCAACAAATCCACCCTCTTAACGTACTTTTCTACCTGGAACCCATACCTCGCAACCAAACGACAGCGACCTCTCCATACACTCCTCAAAGCACCGAGCACCCTAGCCCTCTCGCTCCCTTCATACATCTCTTTATTCATTCTCGATCAAACGTTCTTCAGACGTTTCGGACTGTTCTCAATCCACTGTCAGTGATCCGCAGCAGTTCTACAACTCTCCTTAGGAAACCTCAGGGAAATTAATTTATATGTCAACTCGACTTGGAGTTATAAAGGTAAACTGCAGTTAAATAGACAAGTTACGAGCCTAAAACATATCTAAATGACGTCCAGATGTATCTATAAGAAGGGACGACATGCCTATTAATGTATGAAAATAGTCTTATTCTATGTTAGCCAAGATGGCACGGGAAACTGAATGCCATAACCAGGTATCCATTTTATCGACCAACCTCTACGAGAAGACGATCAGCTGGGTTGACTGTGGACCGACTGACGCAACCTGGGTTCAAACTTGTGCACTCGACCCTTGGTGGCTTTTGGATGCGTCAGGTCAGGGACGCTAACCGCTACACCACAGAGGTCCATATTTACCATCAATATTCCCAAGATTAAAGTAAGCTGACCTTCAGTTTGGGCTGTGGCTTGAGAAAACATGGCTGCGCAGCCTTGAGCTGTCCCCGGCCGCTGTGCTGGGCCGTGGCTCATACGCGAACATTCAGCACGCATACACAACATAGCACTTGCATAACTCAGCATTCCTTTCACATACACCAGTCACAGTTCACAACAGAAACGCAGACAAAGACTGCAACATCTGAGAAATACAATCCGCAAAAACAGAACAACACGATGCTTGCTGCAATATGGTCAACACCTACATACAGTCTCCCACGCATCACCTGCCCTCTCTGACGCCATCCCCAACTACAGACTTACCTGGCCAATACACCCAACACTTATGTGGTGATTGCAATGCCCACCATCCGTCAGGACCCATGAATCGTATCCTCAACCTACTCAATTACCCAACCAGACTCCCAAAGCGCTACGGCATTTAGAGGTCTTACTCATTCCGTGCGTTTCCTCTGCCTCTGGGTGTTGTAACACGGAGGGATTTTCTCATTACGTCTAACAGAAGATGACGTTCTGTTCATCGTCAGGTAAGGCCCAGGACGTGAGAGTCCTGAAGTATCAGGACGACAACGATCCTCAGCAAAACGGTGGCGGCGGCGGCGGCGACAGCGACTCCAGCAGCGACATCAAGGACAGCTACAAAAAGTCCCTCTCCCCTCCCCGGGTCGTGACCTCCTTCACCCTCTGCTTCAGGATGCGCCTCCTCGTCCTCTATGGCAGGACCAGCTTCATCAACCTCTCCAGCGAGAAGGACGGGAACCGCTTTGTGATTAGACCAGGTAATGGATCCTCAGGTCCTGGGGCTTGATATTCGCACCGTCCAAGGTGACCCATCCCAGCACCTGATGCACCGTCCAAGGTGACCCATCCCAGCACCTGATGTACCGTCCAAGGTGACCCATCCCTGCACCTGATGTACCGTCCAAGGTGACCCATCCCTGCACCTGAAGTACCGTCCAAGGTGACCCATCCCTGCACCTGATGTACCGTCCAAGGTGACCCATCCCTGCACCTGATGTACCGTCCAAGGTGACCCATCCCTGCACCTGATGTACCGTCTAAGGTGACCCATCCCTGCACCTGATGTACCGTCTAAGGTGACCCATCCCTGCACCTGATGTACCGTCCAAGGTGACCCATCCCAGCACCTGATGTACCGTCTAAGGTAACCCATCCCTGCACCTGATGTACCGTCGTCCAAGGTGACCCATCCCTGCACCTGATGTACCGTCCAAGGTGACCCATCCCTACACCTGATGTACCGTCTAAGGCAACCCATCCCTGCACCGGATGTACCGTCGTCCAAGGTGACCCATCCCTGCACCTGATGTACAGTCCAAGGTGACCCATCCCTGCACCTGATGTACCGTCCAAAGTGACACCATCCCTGCACATAAACGTACACCACTTCTCAAACAACAAACGTGTACACATATTTCAACAGGCATGTGTGTACGTACACAAAGACTTTCGCCACCGTCTCCTTCTTGAATCTAATGAACGATTTCTTCCATTTACAGAGTTCTGGCTCGACCGAGTGAGACTAGTGCTCACTGGGCTCTGGATCATGATGCCTCTGAAGGGTCAGCTCAGTGTACTGAGGTGGGTGATCTCTCTCTCTCTCTCTCTCTCTCTCTCTCTCTCTCTCTCTCTCTCTCTCTCTCTCTCTCTCTGATTACTCACTGTACCGCCGGGAGAAATGAGAAACGTGTGCATGGGACAACTACAGAAGCATTGAAGAGGAAAACCTCAACATATGGTCGACATCAGACCAAGACGAACCAAGAGTCGGCCATTAAGCCAAGCGTGTGGCAGGAGCTGAGGCGAACAGCCTCATACCCCGAGCGAGAGTTGCCGTGAGCACTTCACGCTAGCTTTGCCATTATCGGCTAATTCCCGTTGTGGGTACCTTCAGACAGAGAGGGCAGGTTCACGTTTTATGGATCGTCTTGGAAAATGATATTCTCTACGGAAGTCGTCTTATTATGATCAGGCCATTTTGAGAGACGTAATCTTGGCTCCTATACGCCATACCTGTATTGCCTGCCACTATATCACTTGACGTGCTTACATGCACTGAGGCCATCTCTTCACGTGCAATCGATCTGTATTTCACTCCAAGCAAGACTCCCTCAAAAGCTAAAATGATATCTGGGAAAAGCATCCGCCTTTGACAGAGTCGGTCTGAGGAAGTGGTGAAGGTCGGGCAAAACAAGGAAGTTGGACGATAAAATCTGTCTTTTTCTTCTCAGTATAAAGGCTCCAGACACGGTCTGGAAGTTCTTTAACGGAGAATCCTATGCTAAGAAATTTGGTATAGCGATGGGTAACTCTCTTTCACGAGGATTAAGTAATCTTTACATGGAATTCTTTGAAACAAAATCACTAAGGGGTATCTTACCCTCTAAGGAAATTTGGCTTAGGTATGTAGATGATGTTCTTTGTGCTTGGCCATCAAACGAAAATTTACAAACATTTGTCACTTTACTTTTTAATTTAATACTATCTATCAATTTTGCTGAGAAAGTGGAAAATAACAGTATGTTACCATTTTCAAATTACATGATCCATAGGGATGGAAACATGTTTAGGTTTAGCATATACAGAAAACCCATCACTGTTTGTTCTTCAATCATTATTATACAGCTCAACATGATAAAGTTAAAGTATCATCATTCCAGTCGATGTTCCTCAAGGTATTACGTATATTCAGTCAGGAATTTATTGATGATGAGTTTGAGAAGATATATTCCATTGGATCCAAGTTGAAGTATCCTAGATCTTTCATTGTTGAATCTCTTAAGTAGGCAAAGAAATCATTTTATAGAGTTAAACCCAAACTTTGATACCAAGAATCTTTTACTTCTCCCTTTCAGTGATAATTTTACATTACTTCTCAGGTTGCTGAAATCCTTAAATGTAAAAGTAGCATTCAGTAATAACAATATTATAAATATCTTGATCAAAAACTCGCCAGAAAATTCCGCGGGCTGCGTTTACAGAATCCCTTGTAAAAGCTGTAATACGTTTTATGTTAGGTAGACTGGTAAGGATCTTTATGTTGACTTAAGCAACATAAATAAAGTACAAGAACAGGATAAGAATTAAATGCTTTGTTTAACGTTAAAAATTATGGCCATTGTATTGACTGGAGTAATACTAATTCATTTATTTACTGCAACTCCTTTACCACGAGAAATATCATTGAATATTACATTATCAAATACACAAAGAATTGTAAATTAATATTAGCGAAGGTCTATACAAACTTGATAGCTTTGTCGTAGGGAAAATTTGTAAACAGTTCCTCTTCCTGTCCACATAATAAAAATTCTATGACAGGCATGATGCCAGACCCCAACACCACCATACGATAACACTTGTTTACCACTGGCGTCTTAGCTATGTCTCTTCCTTGTATATCATCTGACTGTTCAACGTCTTCTGTCTCATTCGCTCGACCCCGAGCGGCCCATGATTGCGTCACGGTCAGGACCGCTAACCACTACCGTTTTGGGTCAAACATTTTCAATTTCTGGAAAGTTTTAACTTCATTAGAAGGCTAACAATGGTCATGTCACAAATTTGTCATCGGCGCTATGTTAAGGCAGGCAGAAAGTTATCTTCCGTCACTGCCTTATGAAGTTTGCCAAAAATATGGCCAATTAATGTCCAAAAAAAGGTCGGCCCTTTAGAATGTCCACTTAGCCTTAGAAAATGACCAGGTATGCTCAAATCTCAAATCTGATTTACGCATCACTAATCAGTCATGTTCATCACCACGTAGCATCATATTCACTGTCATTATGTTCGCTCTTATTAACCATCATGTTCATCATAACATAATATTCATTTTCATCATTATGTTCACTGTCACTCACCACCATGGTCATCACTCACCAACAGGCTTACTGTCACTGTCCACTACGTTCACTATTAGTCAATCATCATTTTTTTCATAGCCATGTTCTCCATCACTCACCATCATGTTCAATGTCACTCACTATCATATTCACTGGCCCTCACCATCAAATTAGATGTATGCATCAAGGATTCCTTCACCAAGTCCGTAGTTTAGTTTTAACGAGACAAAGTAAGACGAGCAACCACGACGTGAGGGCTTCCCTGGGCGGCTACTGCCCACAACCTACTGACACGGTGGGTATGAGATGGTCCCAGACATCACATCAACACACCTAAGTCGGGAGGGTAGTACTTCCCTGGGCGAGGCTACTGCCTGTAACCTACTACTTTCGAAAGGACCTTTAGTTATATATCCGAGATATTCCCAAAATAGCGTATAATCTCTTAACCACATAATACTAATGGCCGATTAACTTAATATTTATGGTCACATTGGAAAGAATTCTTTCAAGTACGTTTTCTGAGAGAAAATGTGAGCCGTTGGTTTATACTTCAAGCTTGTGGTGAAGAGGTGAACGAACCTCGTCTTGGCTTTTGGCGTCATAATGCTTTCAGTTTCGTCGGAATTGAGGATAAAAGTTAATATCTCACTGCAGGTGGCATTTCCTGTGCTTCACTTACGACCACGAGGCCAAGGAGGTGACCAGCTACCTAGACGGACAACCAGAGATGCGGATCGAAGCAGAGGTGGACACGGCCATCCGCACCGACCTCATCTGGCTGGGTCGTGGGCCAGAGGGTCTTCGCCTGGACTTCGCAGGAGACATGACCCAGGTGCTGACTCTTGAATCCTCAAGTACTCCTGGTTCTTACTTGAAGCTAGAAACCTTCTTAGAACGGTGTTGTGGGTACTGACGTTCCTGTAAGGTATATAACATAATATGCTCCTGAAATTGCGTCTTTCTGGACTTTACGTGTTGCTCGTGAAATATACGTCGTGTGTTCTTGAAGTCACATTGTTCATCTCCCCCTCTCCTCCTCCTCCTCCTCCTCCTCCCTGCTTTAAATCATACAGAATGTTATTTCAACAGTTTTGTACTGAATTGTGGTTTTGTGTTTCAGCTTCTTGAATATCCCCGTCGTTCATATCCTTTCATCATATTCCGCCTTTGTGTTGAGCTGGTATCCTTCTTACGTTGTCCTATACCCACACACACACACCCCCACACACACACACACAGGTGCAAAGACAGACAGACAGACTAGCATCGTTGCGTCCATGTTCTGGGTTATATTCTTGAGTTTTGATCCAGAGGCTTGGCTTTGTTCTTCAGTCTGTCCTGTGCTCGCGAGGGCGTGCGAGTCTTCAATTTCTTCTCTTGTTTCTCGAGACTAAATATTGATAGAAAATGCGAGAGTTGGTCTCCAGTGTCTTCTTGTTGAGACAATAATGTTCTTAAAAGATTGTCTGTTGTCCTTCAGATTTTTTGAAGGGTGCTGCTTCATTGTTCATGTTATCAAGTTGCTCTCATGTAACTGTCTCTTATCAAAGAGAGCTGTGTTCTTAAAACTGCGTTGATTCTATTGTGCGTTATTCTTACTGTAACACTGTGTTGTTCTCACTGTAACGCTGTGTTGTTCTTACTGTAACACTATACTGTTCTTATTGTAGCACTGTGTTGTTCTTACTGTAACACTGTGTTGTTCTTACTGTAACACTGTGTTGTTCTTACTGTAACACTGTTGTTCTTACTGTAACACTGTGCTGTCCTTGAGTCGTGATTAATTCTTTGTGAGACTTTCATTTTTGCTCTTTCCAGTGATGTATTTTGCTCTCCATTGTGTGTGTTATTCTGGAGGTGGCATCTTATTCTTAAGATGATGTATTATTTCTTGAGACTATGAACTATCATGAGGCTTCCATCTTGCTCCTGAAAGCTGTGTGTTGCTCTCGAGACTTGACTGTCCATTCTGCTCAACACTGTCCTAGACATTACTTTTTTTTTTTCTTAGTTACTTGGTTACCCTACCATCTCGAGTGTCAGGCTTGAATTCGATACTATATATATATATATATATATATATATATTTTTCAACCCCACACATTCCACATCGTAAGGTTGTGTAATGTTCTGTACATGTGATCTTTTAGAATCTTTGTATTTTGAATCCTTATCTATAATAAGAATTTTAGATTGAACTATATAATCTACGAATATATTGAAGGCGTAAAGCCACATGTCTCTTCTTCATTGGTAAATTACACAGAAGCTATGTTAAGAATAATGTTGTCGACTCTCATTTGACTGATGTATTCCTCAGGTGAACATCTGGAGCCGAGCCATGAGCGTTGAGGAGATACAAGGACTGGCAGCGTGTAATGGAGATCCTCAAGGAGACTATCTCTCCTGGGAGGAGGACCTGCAGCCAGAGAACGTCACCCAATACACTATACCTCTCGACCAGCTCTGCCGTGCCGAAAGTGACTCATTCTACTTCTGGTTTCCTTTGGTCTCGTTCTCAACAGCGCAGTACCTTTGTGAGGCTCTGGGCTCGCAGCTGCCCCAGCCCTCCACCGCTAAGGAGATTGAAGTCATTCGGGCCGAGTCTGTTCAACGCTGGCCCGACGTTAGTGATCGACCCCGTGATTTCTGGACACCGATCAACGACAGAGAAGAAGAGGGTGTGTGGAGGTCCGTGCGCGATCCGCTGGCTAACCTGACACCTCCCTGGTCCAGAGGAGAACCCAATGGACTTCACTACGAAAACTGTGTTTACATAAGTCAAAACCTGCTAAATGACGTCCACTGTATTGATGAAGAGGCAGTAGCAGCTTGCAAGTTTGAAGAGCAACGTATGTTTACTTTACGAGGAACGTGCGAAACAGAGAAGGAGACAGTCTCCTTCTTGGCAAAGCAGGGGGATGTTGGGGACTTGGTCTTCGAAGGTATAGGCAAAAGTCAAATACTACAAGAAAACGGGACCTGGGTATGGATCGATACCACGAGCAATAGCAAATTTGCTCGGCTGGAGACACTGACCCCAACTTTCCAATGGGTCGGCGGTGGTGGGTGCTGGCGGAGGGAGTTTGCAGCGAAGACTCCCAGGAACGTCGACAGCTTCTGCTGACAACCTGCCCTGAGAACCACTTCACTTGCGACGACGCCACCTGCGTCCTCCTGGAGTACCGATGTGACCGCAAGTATGACTGTCGAGACAGGAGCGACGAGAATGATTGTCAGTTTATCGTTTTTCCCAAAGATTACACAAGGGACATTTCTCCCAAGGCTCGTGGCATCAGCCAAGACAGTGTTCTCATCACCTTAGATTTCCGAATTGAAACTGTGGTTGTCGAAACTGAGAGTATGACAATGACGTTGTCCTTCGTGTTTGCAATGACCTGGTCGGACGAAAGACTCGACTACCAGAACCTGAAGGTTAAGGAGAGCGAGAACGAGGTCCCGCTCTCGACCCTCCGCAGCCTGTGGACTCCCCTGATCCGGTTCATGAACACAGACGGCAACCATCACACCGAAGTGGACGAGTTCACAACAGCACACGTCAAGAGAGTCTGTAAACCCGTTGGCATGAACGAAAGTGCTCCAGCCGAAGGTATGTACTACATCACTATCACATATTACTCCTTTCACGGGGCTCCTGCAGCTTCGAGGCTGCGCTGCAATCGGAGTCTGGGTAATGATAGGACTCCTTCGAAGCAAGCAAGAAGTTCCTCGACGAGACTGTACTCTACAACTGTGAATGATGCAGCCTCACCAAGAGTGACGCTTCGCTCGCTTGGACAGTATACAAGGTGAAGTTGGTTTAAGATCTCACCTCCGTGCCTCTGGTGGTGATCTAGAATGGTCTCAGCCCAAGTACAGGCGAGTTACCCCTTCGTCCAATATGGTCGAGTGAGATACGACGCGGAATCTCATGGACCGCAAAAGACATGGTCTGGTACGGCCATCTTCTGGACCCGTCAGTGGTAAACCGGATCACTAGATGTCATTTAAATCATTCTGGGTTCGATAACGGGCACGCACTGGTAAATGGTTTCCATCAGTTTGGGAATGTCTTGGGAGTAAAGTCAGGGGTTAGTGAGAGGACACCAGCAAGGGAAGGAGTAGCACTACTCCTGAAACAGGAGTGGTGGGAGTATGTGATAGAGTGTAAGAAAGTAAACTCTAGATTGATATGGGTAAAACTGAAAGTGGATGGAGAGAGACTGGGTGATTATTGGTGCATATGCACCCAGGCATGGGAAGAAAGATCATGAGAGGCAAGTGTTTTGGGAGCAGCTGAGTGAGTGTGTTATTAGTTTTGATGCACGAGACTGGGTTATAGTGATGGGTGATTTGAATGCAAAGGTGAGTAATGTGGCAGTTGAGGGAATAATTGGTGTACATGGGGTGTTCAGTGTTGTAAATGGAAATGGTGAAGAGCTTGTAGATTTATGTGCTGAAAAAGGACTAGTGATTGGGAATACCTGGTTTAAAAAGCGAGATATACATAAGTACACGTATGTAAGTAGGAGAGATGGCCAGAGAGCGTTATTGGATTGCGTGTTAATTGACAGGCGCGCCAAAGTGAGACCTTTGGATGTTAATGTGCTGAGAGGTGCAACTGGAGGGATGTCCTGATCATTATCTTGTGGAGGCGAAGGTGAAGATTTGTAGAGGTTTTCAGAAAAGAAGAGAGAATGTTGGGGTGAAGAGAGTGGTGAGAGTAAGTGAGCTTGGGAAGGAGACTTGTGCGAGGAAGTACCGGGAGAGACTGAGTACAGAATGGAAAAAGGTGAAAACAAAGGACGTAAGGGGAGTGGGGGAGGAATGGAATGCATCTAGGGAAGCAGTGATGGCTTGCGCAGAAGATGCTTGTGGCATGAGAAGCGTGGGAGGTGGGCAGATTACAAAGGGTAGTGAGTGGTGGGATGAAGAAGTAAGATTATTAGTGAAAGAGAAGAGAGAGGCATTTGGACGATTTTTGCAGGGAAATAATGCAAATGACTGGGAGATGTATAAAAGAAAGAGGCAGGAGGTCAAGAGAAAGGTGTAGGAAGTGAAAAAGAGGGCAAATGAGAGTTGGGGTGAGAGTAACATTAAATTTTAGGGAGAATAAAAAGATATTTTGGAAGGAGGTAAATAAAGTGCGCAAGACAAGGGAACAAATGGGAACTTCAGTGAAGGGCGTAAATGGGGAGGTGATAACAAGTAGTGGTGATGTGAGAAGGAGATGGAGTGAGTATTTTGAAGGTTTGTTGAATGTATTTGATGATAGAGTGGCAGATATAGGGTGTTTTGGTCGAGGTGGTGTGCAAAGTGAGAGGGTTTGGGAGAATGATTTGGTAAACAGAGAAGAGGTAGTAAAATCTTTGCGGAAGATGAAAGCCGGCAAGGCAGCAGTTTTGCATGGTATTGCAGTGGAATTTATCAAAAAAGGGGGTGACTGTATTGTTGACTGGTTGGTAAGGTTATTTAATGTATGTATGACTCATGGTGAGGTGCCTGAGAATTGGCGGAATGCTTGCATAGTGCCATTGTACAAAGGCAAAGGGGATAAAAGTGAGTGCTCAAATTACAGAGGTATAAGTTTGTTGAGTATTCCTGGAAAATTATATGGGAGGGTATTGATTGAGAGGGCAAAGGCATGTACAGAGCATCAGATTGGGGAAAAGCAGTGTGGTTTCAGAAGTGGAAGAGGATGTGTGGATCAGGTGTTTGCTTTGAAGAATGTATGTGAGAAATACTTAGAAAAGCAAATGGATTTGTATGTAGCATTTATGGATCTGGAGAAGGCATATGATTGAGTTGATAGAGATGCTCTCGGGAAGGTATTAAGAGTATGTGGTGTGGGAGGCAAGTTGTTAGAAGCAGTGAAAAGTTTTTATCGAAGATGTAAGGCATGTGTACGTATAGGAAGAGGAAATTGATTGGTTCTCAGTGAAAGTAGGTTTGCGGCAGGGGTGTGTGATGTCTCCATGGTTGTTTAATTTGTTTATGGATGGGGTTGTTAGGGAGGTGAATGCAAGAGTTATGGAAAGAGGGGCAAGTATGCAGTCTGTTGTGGATGAGAGAGCTTGGGAAACGAGGCAGTTGTTGTTCGCTGATGATACAGCGCTGGTGGCTGATTCATGTGAGAAACTGCAGAATCTGGTGACTGAGTTTGGTGAAGTGTGTGAAAGAAGAAAGTTAAGAGTAAATGTGAATAAGAGAAAGGTTATTAGGTACAGCAGGGTTGAGGGTCAAGTCAATTGGGAGGTAAGTTTGAATGGAGAAAAACTGGAGGAAGTGTAGTGTTTTAGATATCTGGGAGTGGATTTGGCAGCGGATGGAACCATGGAAGCGGAAGTGAATAATAGGGTTGGGGAGGGGGCGAAAGTTCTGGGGGCGTTGAAGAATGTGTGGAAGTCGAGAACATTATCACGGAAGCAAAAATGGGTATGTTTGAAGGAATAGTGGTTCCAACAATGTTTTATGGTTGCGAGGTGCGGGCTATAGATAGAGTTGTGCGCAGGAGAGTGGATGTGCTGGAAATGAGATGTTTGAGGACAATATGTGGTGTGAGGAGGTTTGATCGAGTAAGTAATAATAGGGTAAGAGAGATGTGTGGTAATAAAAAGAGTGTGGTTGAGAGAGCAGAAGAGGGTGTTTTGAAATGGAAATGGTTTGGTCACATGGAGAGAATGGGTGAGGAAAGATAGACCATGAGGATATATGTGTCAGAGGTGGAGGGAACGAGGAGAAGTGGGAGACCAAATTGGAGGTGGAAAGATGGAGTGAAAAAGATTCTGAGTGATCGGGGCCTGAACATGCAGGAGGGTGAAAGGCGTGCAAGGAATAGAGAGAATTGGAACGATGTGGTATTCCGGGGTCGACGTGCTGTCAGTGGATTGAACCAGGGCATGTGAAGCGTCTGGGGTAAACCATGGAAAGTTTTGTGGGGCCTGGATGTGGAAAGGGAGCTCTGGTTTCGGTGCATTATTACATGACAGCTAGAGACTGAGTGTGAACGAATGGGGCCTTTGTTGTCTTTTCCTAGCGCTACCTCGCACACATGAGGGGGAGGGGGTTGTTATTCCATGTGTGGCGAGGTGGCGATGGAATGAATAAAGGCAGACAGTATGAATTATGTACATGTGTATATATGTATATGTCTGTGTGTGTATATATATGTATACATTGAGATGTACGGGTATGTATATTTGCGTGTGTGGACGTGTATGTATATACATGTGTATGTGGGTGGGCTGGGCCATTCTTTCGTCTGTTTCCTTGCGCTACCTCGCTAACACGGGAGACAGCGACAAAGCAAAATAAACAAAAAATAATAAATACATACATACATATATATATATATATATATATATATATATATATATATATATATATATATATATATATATATATATATATATATATATAAAAGGATCCCGATTGAACGCCAGATCAAGTACATTCCTACGAGTCCACAGGGAAACGAAACGCGGTAAGTTCCCAATTGCACTTTCGTGTGATAATTAAATCATCAGGGGAGACACAAGAAAGAAATATAAGTCAGTTAATATACAACCAAGAGACGTAGCTAAGACGCAATTCGGGCAGTCACTTGTTTACCAAATGACGTCCTAGCTTCGTCTATTCGTTGTATATCAACACTGTTATATATAAACGCTTACTCGCCTTAAAAAAAAAATCCGAGAAAGTGTATAGTCCAGACATAAACTCCCATTACGAACTCTAGTCACCTTACGCACCGTGACCTGATGTTCCATCGTTACGTCACGCCTCTAATATCTCACACCCCAGTAATATACATAAACATTATAGTAAATTCATTACAGTGTTTCATGCATAGACGAATATGAAATAATGTGAAATGATATATCCTTGTCATCCATTATTTACAAGAATATGGAAATTAGATCAAATGAACTATCAACTTGGTGCTTACTGGTTATTTCATTGCTTGTTACTTTAATTTTCCTAGATAATGAACTTTTTTAGGTAATAAGTGACCGTATGTATCTTTAGGTAATAAGTGACCGTACTTAAATTATTCTTTAAACTCTTAAAACATGCAACACAGAGCCATACGAGGATATATCATTACGCAATCACCTTAGTTAAACTACAGCGTCCAAAAACATTAAAAATGTCAGATTTCACACATGTTATGATAATCACTGGAAAACAATGAGTCATACGGCAGTTAAGACTTAACCACTAGACACTCACGGTTTCAGCTCTTAACAAATTCACTGTTTACAGTAACTGCCTTACCTCTAATAGCTGGGGTAGAGGAACATCATTAGCAGATCTCTTCCTCATGCAAGCAGCGACCCACACGACTTCTTAGGCCACAAGGAGAGTAATTTCACTCAAGTAGACTGTGTCACTTTGAATAGTTGATGGAAAATTATTTATGTTACAAGCGCACCTTTTCGGGAAACACTAATGTTTGCATGCGCACGGCGGGAGGGTTGGGCCAATTCTACTCGCCTCCACCTGCTTTTGGGTGATCCTTGATTCGTCCACTCTTCCAGACTCCTCCTGAGCCATTTGGTTGCACTAAATGGTGGATCAAATCTTAATATAGCTGGGGTACAACTCGATTCTACTACAGAAGCGATTTATAACCGATTAATAATAGGATAGATATGGCGCAATGGATTCACAACAAAGTTTAAATGGCGACTGACCCGAATCAGTGGCTGGCAGAACCGTTGGCCCCGAGAACAAGCAAAGGGGCGGGGCATCGCTATGTGATTGGCCGGGGGTGATCACGTGACCATGATCCTGTCAGCCTCGCCAGCCTACTTCAGCGGTGAGGAGGACCCTCACACTCTGTAGTTTTCATAAGAATATGAATGTTTTCCAGTTTCTTTCAGATCTAATGCAATGCACCATCAGATACGGGACGCTTTTAGCTACATTTTTTCGTCCATTTCGTCCAATTAAATCATCCCTCCTCTCCTCCTGGACAGTGGAGGTGTACGGGGGAGACTGCAACACACTTAACATCAAGCGACGCTACAACCTCAACTTCATGTGTAACTTCGATCTCCTGCTGTACCCGTTCGACGGCCAGTTCTGCAACTCCCACGTCAGGATCATCTCCGCCTCCAAGACCTACCTCAAGTTCCACCCGAAACTCTCCACCGCTGAGTACACCGGCAACCCGAGCCTGCTCGAGTATGAGGTAATTGTAATCATCCAATAATAACCCGCTGATATATCACAGTTCTTCTCACAGCCACGTATATATGGACAAGCTAATTGCCAGTAGGTTTGATGGAGAGTTCATTAACTTTGCTGCTATCTTGAATGTCACTCACGTCTTCTTTATAATCTCTCGTTTGTATTCTTTGCTATTTCTCTTGATACATATTTTTTGTTCCTTTTCGTTCTTTTGACCGTCTTGGAACAGAAGATGGTAATGCCATACATCTGTTAAGTAGAGCTCAGAGACGATGAGCGACAGGAGCTCTACTTCTTGCAGCTCCTGTCGTCCATTGTCTCTCAGCTGCATATAGCAGGTACTTCACTGAGACGGAGATGGCACTGAAACATCACCTTGTGGCACCTCTTTAGGTAGGTCGAGTGTCCCTCCGCCACGATAACTCCGGCCCCTTCAGCGAAGCGTTCGTGAAAGTGCCTTTAACTCGCCTCTTCGGGTATGCGATGTTGAACATCTTCCTGCCTTCGATCCTGCTGCTGGTCATCAGCTACGTCACCCTCTTCTTCAGCGAGGAAGTCTTCGAAACGAGGATGATGGCATCGCTCACCAACCTCCTCGTCATGGCTACGCTCTTCACACAGGTACTCTCGCCCGTCACCCATCAAGATTAACAGTAACATCAAGAAAGATATTCGGTCTCTGTTTAAGATATTTGAATATATATGAAACGTATAATGAACGATTTGTTTAAAGTGGTCACGATTAACGAGTTCCTCTATGCCTCGAATTTGCTTTTTAAATGGCTAGGTTAATGAGTTTTAACTAGGCTAGGTTGATGAGCTAAGTTTATTTACACTAGAGTCGGTCAGGATAGGTTAGACTAGGCAAACTACTTATAGTAGATGGTACCGAATTAGAATAGGTCAAATCAGGGCATATTTCAACTTAGTAGTGGGACAATCACTCCTCCCCTAAGAGGACCTTCCTTCTTCCCCAGTGGTCAAGAAATAAAAACCATTTTCGCTCCAAGAAACTAGACCCTTTGAAGCCCTGTTTGGTATAACACTGTGAATTATAATGTTCTTTGTGTATTTTCTCACATCATGATAACCATTACTTGTCTCCACGCACCTGAATGGGCTCTTCTGAAAATTTGACCCGGTAGTGAAAACTCATGAAAAGAGTTGTTAAAACTAATGATGTTAAGGCTAGCAATGTAGATGGATCGAATGCGCAGGGTAGGTTACGTTAAGCTTAGCAATCGTGGTTGCGTTTGGTTTTGATGAGGTGAGGTGAGGTACCGTACTCTTCGCTGCAAGATTGTACGACCTAATGATAGAGAACTGGTAACGCCATAGTATCTGCGTTGCTATAAATCTGACCATCATGGGAACGAGTTGAATCGACTTGCTAGTAGATATTCTTGTCAGCTTCTGTACAACTATTCACAGATATGTTTAAGAAGTCTAGAAAAGAAAGCTACGTTCAGAAGTTATCCAAAGATAATATGATTCAGTTAGAAGCCAGTCGATCGATATGAATTGTTGTACACATATCCTATGTTGTCGTAAACGGGGACAGCGTTAAGTAGGTACTTCGTCCGTCAGGATTGGCCAAATAGGAAGTACTCTTGTTACACTGACTGCGGGAGTCCTCAACAAATTGTCGGGTAACAGTGTAAGGCAGCGGGTTCCACAGTGTGGTGTACCGCGAAAGGAGGGAGCGGAAGAGCTGGCGCGTCACGTTGACAGTAAAATGAGATATTGTCATCCATCAGGAATACCAAGTTCAATAACTTTCTATAACTTCGTCAAAATTTGCAACAATTTACCCAATTTATTTTTTCGGATGTTTAAGACTGATGACAAACAGGTAAAGAGAATAATGAATTCGTAGTCATCTTTTAAGTAAACCATCTCATGCGAAGAAGGAGAGTGTGACGTAAACCCGTTAGAGGGATGGGTGGTTTTCTTTTTCAAGTATGGAAGCCGCCGGTGCAGGAATAGGCCAAGGGATAGTATGGACAGAGGAGTCGCGCTAGGCATGGAAACAGCAACAAAAGACTACTGGGTCCTTTCGAGGCTGTTTATGACAGCAGGGAAAATCAGGAACACACAGGTCAGTGTGGAGAGAGTGGTAAAAGCAGATAGATGATCCATATGAGAACTAAAATATATAT